>NC_063200.1:5168332-5170832 GCF_017589495.1 Alosa alosa | reverse complement strand
CCCACTGAAATGGCTTCCAGGCCCTGCGTTGAAGTGATTTTGATTACCGTCTGGAGCACGGGAAGAAAGGCAGCCTCGGCACGCACACACACACACACGCACACGCACACGCATGCACACACACATCAGAGGCTACATCATCAAAGTAATGAGGTGAGTGTGTGAGATTTTATGAAGTTAAAAAAGATCAGTCGGACCCAGGCCTCCCTCTCCCTACGGCAACGCTAAGAAAAGCCATATGAGCTTCCTCTCAACATCTCACTGTGTTCCATAAGGGTGTGTGTGTGTGTGTGTTACTCTATGCCTGTAAGGCTCTCCTGAGTCTAAGTCTACTAGTCTAATGTGTGCGGGGTGTTTAAAGTCTGACTGCAACTTACTTAGGAATCTCTTTTAGTCTACCTAGAGGCATGTACTGTATTAGAGAGAGTGTGTATGTGCGCGTAAATGAATCCCCATCTAAATCTGTTCATCCATGATCAGAACACCACAGCAGCATGCTCAAACACCTCTGGCCTCATATATCATATGATACATCATGCTGCATATACATATGCATGTTTGCATGCAAGCCTAGACGTGTACATGCATGCAGATTTGTACATCAGATTTGTGTGTGTGTGTGTGTGTGTGTTTGTGTGTGTGTGTATGTGTCTGTTTGCATATTCCCATATGCCCCTCTCCAAAACCTCCAAGAGTTGACTGATTAGTAGGTCCCATCACTAAATAAGCTCATTAGCAAGAGAGAGATTATTTATCATTGGGGAAAGATGATGATGATGATGGTGTGTGTGTGTGTGTGTGTGTGTGTGTGTGTGTGTCTCCTGAAACGTGACTCCAGCCTGGCAGCAGAGTGGTGTGGCGGTGCGAGGCGCATGAATCATTCAGAGTAGCCCAGCCGACATGTTGGAAAACAGAGATGATGAAACAGACAACGTCGCTTTCATATGTCATGTGACACAGTCTTGTGAAGATGGAGGGGAAAAAGAGAGGGATAGAAAGCAAGAGAGGATGAGAGAAAGAGGAGAGAGAGAGAGAGGAAAAAGAGAGAGTGGGATAGAAAGCAAGAGAGGATGAGAAAAAGAGAAGGAGAGAAAGAGAAGGAGAAAGAGAGAGATGCACTGGAAAAAAGAATGATATATTTTTCATTAGTTCACAGAATCTGGGCAGGCAGAAGGAGATGAAGGCAGCTTTAGTGTCTGGGTAGGATTCAGCTCTTCAATGAGGACAGCGCACAACTGGGAAAGGCTAACTTTATTAGTGCGAGGGTGTGTGTGTGTGTGTGTGTGTGTGTGTGTGAGTGTGTGTCTTTGTACAAATGTGTACGAGTTGGTGCATGACTAAAATGTTTTGAGTGCATAAAATGAATATATGTCCACATAAGTCGTATTAGTGGAAGTAGTTTCATGCCCTGGTATTTGTGTTTGTGTGTGTGTGTGTGTGTGTGTGTGTGTGTGTGTGTGTGTGTGTGTGTGTGTGTGTGTGTGTGTGTGTGTGTGCTGTGATGTTCATCTCTCTCTGTTCTGCTCCATGAGCTCACCCTGCTCTGTTGCTGCCTAAACACGTTACCGTGGCCTCTCTCATTCTGGCCTCTCTCATTCCACACACACCATTACATCCTCCGTTCCTCTCTCATCCATTCCGGTTCTCAACATTCCCTTCTTTTCACTTTCTCTGGCTCCATTGTGTGTGTGTGTGTGTGTGTGTGTGTGTGTGTGTGTGTGTGTGTGTGTGTGTGTGTGTGTGTGTGTGTGCACCATCATCACATCTCAGGCTCCTTCACAACATGGGATATTTGACATGAGAAACCAACAAGACACACACACACACCAAATCTCATACATGCACACACTATTACTGGCACACACACACACACACACACACACACACACACACACACACACACACACACACACACACACACAGGTTGTCTGTGGAATGTGCTAACATGTCCCAGACAAACAGGAAGGGGGTCGGCACCTAAGCATCAGAGCACCTGGTGGAGGTCCTACAGCACGGCTTCACAACACAGTGCAGCTCTCACCTCCACCACCACCTCCACTTCACCCTCCACCTCGACCACCTCCACCACCTCCACCACCACCTCCACCACCACCTCCACTACCTCCACCTCTCACCACCACCACCTCCACCTCTCGCTCTCAACTGGCCAAACTACAGCAAACTCACTTCACACCAACAGACGATTGAACACTCACGGTCAGTCACTTAGCAAACATTTTCATACCTTGAGCACTGGACTGATCCACATGTTGATAAGTAAATAGGTGCCCTCTCTCTCTCTCTCTCTCTCTCTCTCCCTCTCCCCCCTTCATTAGGTGTCAGCCATCTGGATAGAGTAATTAGCCGCGCGAGCCTGTTAAACCTGAGGAAGAGTGCTACTGTGTGTGTTCATCTGCAACCAACTCAACCACAGCACACAGCGCTGGCCTACTTCAGCTTTCCCCATGGAAATGAAGTGCACGCTCATCCATTCAAATGT
>NC_063200.1:4963332-5163332 GCF_017589495.1 Alosa alosa | reverse complement strand
AAGAAAGAGAGAGAGCGTGTGAGTGAAAGAAAATACAGCGTAATTGATTAGCTTGCCAGGCTGCATTGCTACCACATTGCATCTACTTGACCCAGTAAGTCCCCCTTTATATCATCAGAGTGCCTGCGGTTCCTCTGATCAATAAGTCTGTCACAAGCCACAAACCGCCTGGAATCCACTTGTCTCCAACAAGTCTCTTCTGATCCCAGGTCAGTCTGTGTGCCTGTATCTGTCTACCCCCCTCATCCACCTCTCTCTCTCTCCCCCTCCCTCCCTTCCTCCCATCTTTCTCCCTCCCACCCTCTGCTTCTCCACTTGGCAAGGCATGAGGCAGAGGCTGAGGGCACTGGATACCCGCTGCCCTAATTAGAGCTCCTCTGCCCGTGTCTGGCAGTGCTGGCACCCCTCTGCACTACTGAATGGGACTGAATCGATGATCAAGGGGAACTGGAGGCGGGGGGGGCTGCTGCCGCCCCTGCAGACGATAACGAGCCACTCGGCCCAATGGCACACTTTCCTGTATTAGAGCTCGGGGCCAAAAGCTCCAGCTCACCCTCGCTGGAGGTGCTTGTCTTTTTTACAACACACACACACACACACACACTCTCCCACAGGGCTCTGGCTGAACTGCGGCCAGCTCCAGAGGATGGATGAGATGCGACTGGGAGACTTGCGTGTGCCTAGGCCCTAGGGAACCACTCCTCTGGGGCTTTTGTAAGCACTCACTGGTTCCTGTAGCTAAAATTAGCCCTTGTGTAGAGCCAGGTACGCAATGTGTTTCTGGCACAGATATACCATCACACAGGGGCCACTGAAGCACAAAAGAATCACACACACACACACACACACACACACACACCTGACTAATTGAATCATGTAAGTAAAGACAGGTGAACCTGTATGCAGAGAGAGAAAGAGCATGGAAGTGTTTGCAGGCCAAGTCAGGTCGTTGCAAGAGCATCTGTTTAAGTGCAGGCTAAAACAGGCCACTTAACTCAAGGTACGCACTGCAGTATATTTTTATATTATTTATATAAAACGGAGATGACACAGAGAGATGTGTGGAGGAGAGGTCTGAGAACACAGTTAATATTTCATGGGGCTGACAGCTTGGCTCTGTTATTCTGAGCTCTGCCGTTTGTTCCTGCTCACCCGGCCTGTTTACACACACACACACACACACACACACACACACACACAGACACACACAGACACACACACACACACACACACACACACAAGACATACATCACTGTACATCTCTGCTCAAGCAGTGTTGGCCATAAGAGGAAAGTCCACAGAAGTCTTCTTAAAGTTGAGAGGTCACAAGCAGCAAAACACAAACTGTCACACACACACACAAACAACGAAAAACAGACTCTCTCTCTCTCTCTCTATCATCATCTTGATTGTCTGATCCCTCCCCATTTTAGTAGGAAAAAGAACACAGGGAACACTCAGTACACCAATCTCTCTCTCTCTCAATCTTATTGTCCAATCACAGACATATACATTCGCATGAACACGACACACACACTCACAAGCACACACCTTGAGCATGATGGTTGCTTAAGGTTGGACTAGGTGGTACCTGCAGGTCCTGTCTCCACTCTTTTGATAAGGTATGCAAACAGAGTCCTGGGGCTTGGCCTGTTATCAGTGTTAGCTGCACGCTTACATAACATAGAGGCATAGGGGGTGCGGAAACTGCCCCAGGCCTTAAGGGTGCATTCACCTCCATTCTGGCTCAAACAGACCCAGTTGACCCTTAGGCTTAGCTTGTGGGTCAACTAGTACAACACTATGCTAAAGTCCTTGGTGCTGCTGGCAAAGACCATAAGTCCAGATGAATTGTACACACAGATAGCATTCGTCTCAGGATAAGGATGTTGCACTAAAAGGCAAACTCTGGAAAAGTGAACTAGAGACTAACAATGGCTTTAGTGTTGCCTTTTGGCTTTGAAACATGCCAAACTCTACCCAAGACCATGTGACCTCAACCTCTAGACACTTTCCTAGAGCACCTTGAGATCAGCAAAGGAGCCCACTGTGAAACATTAACTAAACAAGAACACAAATGTGCACAAACAGGCACAATGTAGTCCATTTATGGAACACACAATGGCCGTGGATAAATCCATCAGGGTCTGATCGATAAAGATACCCATTTGATCAGTGACTGAATCAATAAGCCCCCACCCCCACTCCCCCCCCTCCACACACACACCCCTTTGGAGTGTCTCTCTATTGTTTTTCCATATTTATGACCGCAGCATCATGGGGAAATACACCACAGCAAATGGAGCGATCAGTCGTGCGGGTGCTGAGCGTGGCATTTTAATCATACAGGCCTGCGGGCGGTCCCACAGCCCACGGAGGGAAACCGTGCCGCACGGGACTGCACGAGAACATCCATCGCCAGGACAGTAGTGAGGCATCCGGCCGCTGTGGCGTTAGAACACACTGGAGAAATGATACAAGCAGCAGTGACTTGCTATAGCAATCGTCTTGCACCCTCAACAGAGCTCTTAAATACACATGGCATTCTGAAGTCCCCCAATGGATACCACAAATATGTTGCAGTGAACAAGTGGTGAATAGATATCCATGCGTACACTGTATATAACAAAAACTTGTGCATTAGAAGTGCTGTACAGTAAAAAATGTATAAAAACTTTTATTTTCTGTCTCTCTCTCTCTCTAAGAGTTTACACACCGTATATCCTGTTTCCATCTCACTTCCCTCTTTCTTTCTGCTACTCTCTCTCTCTCCATGGATGTCTCCATTTGCACCCCTTTCTCTCTCTCTCTCTCTCTCTCTCTCTCTCTCCTTGAAATCAATGGGGGCAGGGATGGGGGGACAAAGAACCACACAAAAGCAAGACAGAAAAGGGATTAAGGGTAGCTAGCTAAACTTTGAAAGCACACACATTATAAACGTAGCATACTATCAATGCACTCTCAATATCCCTTCATATGTACCGTATACTCTGGAACATTATATACATATATATACTGTACATAAACCACACACTGCACTTAAATTTGACCGATGTTGTATTTACATGGTTAGAAATTCCATCTCACTAGAGAAAGGGCTCCACCCATTCACTGAATTCTGATGGTGTTTACTCTTCTATTCGAGAACATTCCTATACTTATGGGAACTATACGAGTAGCCTGCCGGGTACCGACAGTGCAAATCACAGGTTTCCCAGAACTCTCTCTGGGGATCCGGAGCGAAGGGAGGGACACTGACCGTCAGTGATGTCACTTCAGACGTCCCTCCCTGAGCGTGCGTCCTGTAATCACACGTTCCCTCGACACAGGGACAAGCCCAGACACCAAACACACACACACACACACGAATAGACGGGTGCTACACGTGCCACACCCACTAAAATATCAGATTCATAGGGTGGGCTGCGGGCGGAATTCTTCAGTAATTACAAAGTAGCGTGTCCTGTTTGTGAGCATGTCCTGTCCAATAGTGTCCGGCTGTGGCCTGTCAGCTGCTTTCATGTGGTGTGAGGTATGGGGCAGCTCCTTCCCACCTGTCGACCTGTTGAGCCTGTGTGCACAGCGCTTTCAACCCATTAGTATGATTTAGTGTGGACAGAGCAGACACAACCATGACGAGCGCTGACAAATCGCTCTGAGACAGCAATAAACACATCTGTTTAATGCTGATGTCAAGTGCTTTAAAATTGACGTTGGTGACAGCGTGTCATTTCTGATGCACTCCAATATTAGGCTCATAAAAACTTCCTTGCACATTACACACACACAGTTAAGTGCAGCTGTCAAAATAACAGTCTATCAGGGCATATTATTTGCCTGTAGGCAAAAGAGAGGGTTTGCAGTGATGTGCTGAGCGAGTCTTGTGTGCTTTTTTAGTTCGGCTAGAGTGGACAGCTCTTGGAGTCAAATCAGACACAGAATAACTACAGACGGTTTGACCAGGTGGCCCTCCTGAAGAGGAATCCTGGAAGAAAGCAGTCCGAGCCAAGGAGAATGTAACCCCTGACCTCTAAACAGGCATGCGGGCACTTTTGAAAAGCTTTTCGAGAAAATGTAATCCCAGTACATACACACACACAAAAACACACACACACACATACACACCATATATCATAACCAGATAGGAATCGGACCGCGTCAGTTCCATCTGACTTGATCTGAGTGTGTTTCAGCGGACCAAAGTGCCGGATTAAGATTCCAGTAAACAGATTCCGCAGCCTGGAGATTCCCATCAGAGTGGACGGGAGTGCAGGGCCGGGGAGGGACAGGAATGCCGGAAAGTGAAAAGGATAAAGAGAGAAGATAAAAGATCTCCCCTCCTGAAGAAGCGCTTGAAAGCCACTCGACGAGTCGACACTCTCCACGCCACCACGACAGCTGGACTCCTGGCGACCTCTTTTCCAGAAAATCACAGTGCAGGTCCCTACTCACATGGAAACTTGGGATTGCGACGGACGCCAAAGCCTCCGAGACAAAGCGACGTGCCAGAGGATGTGTGTGTGTGTGTGTTGGTGAGGCAGGGAGCCTTCATGTGCCTTCAACCATGGGTATATGATGGCTGAAGGCACACACAAACACACACACATAGACTTTCAGAAGTTTTTGCATATGACATATGACGCTTCCAGAAAGGTAACAAAGCCAGTCAAATACAAATGCACTGTTGCACAGTTGGACATCTCAAAGCACATGACTTGTGCCTGAACTTCAGAAAGTGGGTGAAAAACAAAAGTGCACTACACGGCACTGCAGTGTGTCTCTGAGGCACAGCACAGCACAGCACAGCACAGCACAGCACAGCACAGCACAGCACAGCACAGCACAGCACAGCACAGCACAACACAACACAACACAGCACAACACAACACAACACAACACAACACAACACAACACAGCACAAGCCCATAAGCAGCGTGTCTGTGGTGCTTTCTTTAGGTTTCCACAGGCTGGGTGGGAGAGTGTGTTTGGAATGAGATGGGTTGGGAGTGTGTGTGTGTGTGTTGTGTAGGCAACTGAGTGAATGGAGGGAGCTTTAAAACTCTATCTCTGCGTGAGGGAGATGGTGGGTGTTCCGATTCTTCTCTCTCTCTCTCACACTCTCTCACACTCACTCACACTCACACTCACTCACACTCACACACACACTCACACTCACTCACACAGAGCACAAAGACACACACAAACACACTGAACACACGCTCATACATGCTCACATATGAACTCCACGTCGACCACAAAGAACAGAGGAAACACATGATTCCTTGCCTTCACCTTTGACTCCTTGACCCTGTGAACCATGACTGAGCACAACCAGAGAGCAGAGCAGAGCAGAGCAGAGGGCAGGAGAGGAGCCGTGGGGGAAGCAGTGCTCGGTGTCAGAGCCTAAATAAACAGGCCCCAGATCAGAGGGGGGGGAAGCCGCAAACAAAACACTGCCTGTAGCCGCTAGCCTAGCTTGTACCGCCGCCAACTATGTGTGGTATGGTATGGCAAAGAGACTGTGTGTGTGTGTGTGTGTGTGTGTGTGTGTGTGTGTGTGTGTGTGTGTGTGTGTGTGTGTGTGAGTGTGTGAGCATGTTTACTGTATTGTTAAACTAACCCTTCCTCTCTCCCTCCCTCATTGTGTCGGTACCTCCACCCATCTTTCCTCCACTCCCCGAGGACTTGATTTAACCTACTTCTCAGAGCCGCACACACCTTCCTCTTCCTCCAAACACACACTCACAAACACACACACACACAAACACACACTTCAATACTCAAAGTAGCAAGCCCGGGAGGATTTGAGAGAGGGAAGGAGAGAGGAAGAGGTAGAGAGAGGAAGAACAAGAGAGAAAGAGAGAGAGAGAACATCAACGACAGAAGAGAGAAGGGGAGAGAAGAGCGAAGACACTGACGAACGGTTGACACTATGCTCAGCCAACAGCTGAAAACATTTAACTTGCGACGGAGTGTTCTGATTGGCTGAGCCGTGGGTGAAATGACGAGGCAGCAGATGAGGCAGCTGAGGCAGCTTCTCCGTTGGACCAGTGAAGCCAGTCTCCCAAGCTTGTGGGGAGTCCATATGCCCAGGGACCACCCAGTCCATATGGCCTGGGCAGGGAGTCCATAGGACGCCGAGAGCCTGCGGGTCAACACCCAGTCCATATGAGCGCGCACAGGGACGCCGAGAGCCTGCGGGTCAACACCCAGTCCATATGAGCACGCACAGGGAGGCACTAAGAGCCTGTGGGTCAAGGGGAATAGGACTGCTCTGGGAGGCACTGAGAGCCTGCGGGTCAAGGGGAATAGGACTGCTCTGGGAGGCACTGAGAGCCTGCGGGTCAAGGGGAATAGGACTGCTCTGGGAGGCACTGAGAGCCTGCGGGTCAAGGGGAATAGGACTGCTCTGGGAGGCACTGAGAGCCTGCGGGTCAAGGGGAATAGGACTGCTCTGCTCTGGGAGCCACTTCATACACTCACATGCCTCTCTTTCCACTTCGTCCGCTCTCTCTCTTTCTGCTCTGTCTCTGCTCTCTCTGTCTTTCTGCACACTCTCTCACTCTCTCTTTCTCTCCCTCTCTCTCTTTCTGCTCTGTCTCTGCTCTCTCTCTCTCTTTCTGTGGTCTCTCTCTCACTCTCTCTTTCTGCTCCCTCTCTTTCTGCTCTGTCTCTGCTCTCTCTCTCTTTCTGCACACTCTCACTCTCTCTCTCTCTCTCTCTCTCTCTTTCTGTCCCTCTCTCTCTTTCTGCTCCGTTTCTGCTCTCTCTCTTTCTGCTCTCTCTCTCTCTCTCTCTCTTTCTGTCCCTCTCTCTCTTTCTGCCTGTTTCTGCTCTCTCTCTTTCTGCGCTCTCTCACTCTCTCTCTCTCTCTCTGTCGCTCACTCTGCTCTCTCTTTCCCTCTGAAGAAAACCCAGCTGATTCTGCAGACACTGCAGCAACGCCTTGAAACAGACCATAGGTTAGGTCCACGTCTGCAAACTGCAAACGTCTCACACACACACACACACACACACACACACACACAACACACACACACACACACACACACACACACACACACACACACAAACTCCACCTCTTCTCTAACGTCATAGACTTTCTCAACCACTAGATAAAAGCAGATTTCTTAACAATAACAGGGATTTTTCCAATGTTCCAAATCAACACACTCAGCACTATATTCAAAGCCTTTCTCTACTCTCTGCTAGTGACTGCATGGACTGGCAGAGCCGGATGGCCTGGTGGCCAACTACTGTACCAGTCCCAGCTCAGCTGTTCCTTAGTTCCACACCTGAACTATCTGGAACATTTAGTTCCTCACCTCAACTATCTGGGGCGTTTAGTTCCTCACCTCATGTGACTGCCGATCCTCCCTCTGCACCCTGCTCACCTTACCGCGCAAACGTGTCTGAGCCTGGACGCCATACATCATGTCAAACATACATTCACACCACACCTCACACCACACCACAGAGATAGGCTCACATACGCAGGTAACCCCACGCACGTAACACACACACACATAATACACACACACACACACACACACACACACACACACACACACACACACACACACACACACACACACACACACACACACGGGGGAGAGGACCCAAGAAAAGTCTGCTGATACTATAGCCTCTGCCATGCACCTGACAGTAGTCTGGCCACAGAATGAAAACAGTGTGCTAGCGGCATGTGGCTATAGCATCAGTGCTACTGCACACGTGGCCATGGCGGGGAGGGTCAGGGGCCTCCGCTGATCCAGTTACCAGCCCTGACATGGACCACGGCTACAGCTCAGCTCCGCAAAGATGAACTGCATGGGGGAGAGAAGACCGCGGAGCCTCTGAGCGGTCTGTGCGTTTAAAGGGAGAAAGAAGAGAACAGGGAAGAGAGAGAGAGAGAGAGAGAGAGAGAGAGAGACAGAGAGAGACAGAGAGAGAGAGAGAGAGAGAGAGAGACAGAGAGAGAGAGAGAGTGTGGAGGGAGCCAAGACACAGCTTTCCTGAAAAGTGTATAATCACCAGTCCAGAGAAAGGCCTTACTTAGCCTGTTCTTTTTTCTATGATAAACACTCACCCCACACAAATGTCATAGGTCAAAGCACAGGGGAGACCACACATGTGCACACACATAAATGCGCACACACACACACACACACAAAAGAAATTGAAACATTTTGCATCAACACACACACAAAATGTGCACATAACTATACATGAAAGACTAGAATGTGGTGACAGTCACCGTTCTGTCATGTTGTAATACCTCGGGACAGGAAGCTAGTTTCTCTTCTGTGAGCTTTAAAAAGCTGCTGTTGGTGACTATTCTAGACCGTTAATGACAGACAACACAGACGCCAGACATAGTTGCACACATTATATGTGGATGAGTGTGCCTGTTAAAAATATCACAGGGTTTGGTGCAAAACAGCTAGAGAGTTGCACTATAGCCTGACATTTATGAAATAGAACTCAAATAGCAGGCTGTACTCCACCATTGGCCTAAGAGCACCAGGCATTTGAGTGGTTCCATCAGAAGCTCTTATTCTACGTTTGTGAACATATGAAAATAATGATGTCTATATTTAGCTCCATATGTCCATATTTAATGATGTCCATATTTAGCTCTGTGTGTACATGTCTGGAGTGAGCCTGTAGTTGTCAGAATCTCACTCCTCTGTTCTCCAGGCCTTACCAGAGTGACGAAGGGATCAGCGCCTACGGTACTGCCGACCACAACACACCCCTCTTCACCCCATTACACACTTTCACAAACACAAACAGGCATTCACACTCCCCTCAAAACAGTTGCAACACTACTAGCCCCCCCATCTCCCAACCACATTTCCCAACCACACTCACACACACACAGGGGGGTTGCATACCCAGGCTTATACCAAGTGTAAGGGGGGGGGGCAATACCCAGCTCACCCCCACCCTCCTTCCCCTGCTCCCCTCCTTCTCACTGGCCTCAATCAAATGGGGCTTTAAATCGACATTTACAAGCCTGGGTGCCTGGGTGCGTGCACACCGCGGCATTAACGCATCGTAAAACACTGGCATAGACGCAGAGAGGCACAAACAACCAAACACACACACACACACACACACACACACACACACACCAGATAATAAAAAAGACACACACACACAAGCATTGCCTATTTATCTGAAACAACATTAATCTTCTCACCTTTGAAAACATACCCACACACACGTACACAGACACATGTACACAGACACACACTGGGGCGTGTATCCAAGCAGTAACAACGTTATCAGGCCAGTAACAGAGAAAAAACAAAAAAATCTTAGCTGGCTTAACAGAGCAGAATTTCAGGGGCATTTTCCATGTCACAATACAGCAGTCATCTTCACACAGATAAAGACATCATCTGCTCTTGCAACCCCTGGGTGTGAAATGGCAACAGAGTTTCAGAAACAGGGATACAGAGTTGCAAACACAATCCAGGGTATGTGGATTACTTTGAATGCAAAGGCCACAAGAGTGCAAAGCAAGACAAGATTCATGGGAAAATACTTCCTGCTACATTAGAGGCGAGTGAAGACCACACGCTCGAGGTGACACTCAAATGCAATGAACACATTGTAAATGAAGACCCGAACTAGTATCTTATTCTAAACAACACAGCGCACACACACACACACACACACACACACACACACACACACACACACACACACAAGATGGACATCTAACATCTCATTCCAAGAGCAATCTCAACTTAAGCACTAATTAATATGAACATACTACATGAGTCAGAGTATAACATTGTCACATTAGCTGAAACATCCCTCTTTGTTCCATAAACTGGATATGATTCATCAACCAAAAAGCAGTCCCAGTGACCACAGAAGAGGAAGTAGGGCACTACGCTAACATGTGCAAATCCCCTCTCCAGATACTCAGCCATACTCAACCCGGGAGGCACTCTTCAAAGACAGCAGGGAGGGAGGGAGAGAGAGAGAGGGAAAAAATGGAGATGGAAATAGCGTTTCCTCTGCTTCCTCCTGTAGTTAATTAAAACATTCTAAGATCTCCATGGAGAAGAGAGGACACTACGGCTCTTTTGTTCTCTCTTTTAATTGGACGGAGACCTGATGGCTGAATCAGGCACAAGAGCAGCAGCGCTGCTATCTGGCCCACTGCAGGTGTTCCTGTGACTGCAGAAGCCATAAACTGTATGAATCAGTGTAAACGGAATCTTTACGGCTGATGCAGGGCAGAGCACATATGAACTCACTGTGTGAGTGTGTGCGTGTGGGGTGGTCCTGGTGGAGGGGAGATAACAGAGCTGTCTGCTCTAGTTTAGGAGCCTATTATAGAGGTGTGTGTGCGTGCGCGCGTGGTATGTGTGTGTGTGTGTGTGTTATTGCATGCAGATTGCTGTAATGGGAAAAAAGTGGGCACAGTCAAATCTGACAACACCTTACAGTTTACAAAGGGTGTGTAGGACTGGCGTGCGTGCATGTGTGTCTTTAATCGTCAAGTGGGACGCTTGTGTGTCTGGGCTCCATGAAGCAATCCTCTCTCGGGCTGATTGATAGATTCCTGAGTCTGCTCCTGATTGGATAGACTCCGAGTCTGCTCTAAGTCACTCCATGAGAATGGGATGGGAGAAGCCGGTGAATCTAAATCTTTAATCTCAATCTGTTCTTGACTGGGAGGGCCCTGCTTTTAGGCTGGCCATACAGAACCAATAGAACCAAGGCACAAGCATGTTTAACACAGCAGAAACAGACTGAGATAGTGGGGAGCACTCATGTGACACTATTAACCACACATTAACACACACACACACAAATACACACACATAAACACACACACAGAAGTTCAGGTCAGTACAGGTTCTTTTTAGCCACTTTGCATATCACCTTGTGTAAAGATCATCCCCACACCGTTACGATGAGGCAGGGTGTTCATTTGAGAGGTGTGTGTGCGTGTGCGCGCGCGTGTATGTGTGTGTGTGTGTGTGTTATTGCATGCAGATTGCTGTAATGGGAAAAAAGTGGGCACAGTCAAATCTGACAACACCTTACAGTTTACAAAGGGTGTGTATGACTGGCGTGCGTGCATGTGTGTGTCTTTTTTAATCGTCATGGGGACGCTTGTGTGTCTGGGCTCCATGAAGCAATCCTCTCTCACGGGCTGATTGGATAGATTCCTGAGTCTGCTCCTGATTGGATAGACTCCTGAGTCTGCTCTAAGTCACTCCATGAGAATGGGATGGGAGAAGCCGTAATCTAAATCTTAATCTCAATCTGTTCTTGACTGGGAGGGCCCTGCTTTAGGTCGCACACACACACACAATAAAGCATAGAACCAAGGCACAAGCATGTTTAACACAGCCAGGAAACAGACTGAGATAGTGGGAGCACTCATGTGACACTATTAACCACACATTAACACACACACACACAAATACACACACATAAACACACACACAGAAGTTCAGGTCAGTACAGGTTCTTTTAGCCTACTTTGCATATCACCTTGTGTAAAGATCATCCCCACACCGTTACTGATGAGGCAGGGTGTGGGAGTACGCTGTGCTCCGAGAACAAAGGGGACACAGGTAAGCGAAGATCACCTGGATCACCTGTACCTGAGCAACCAAACCGCCAGCATGAGCAACTAAACACTCAGACAAAAGGTAGAGGAAGGAAGTTTATTGATGAAAATATTCAGACAGGCAGGTTTTATTCATTTGAGAGATTAGTGGATTTCTTAATAAAGGGAATATATAGAGATTTTGGGAATTTCTAATAGACTATGTGCATGAAAGGCTCCTGTACGCTCATTTATTTCCGATGGAGCGTTAACTCTGTTGTAACGTCATCTTCTGTTATGTTCTGCTCCTTCCCTCCAACATGGAATACCTTGTTTGCCCAATAATAACAATTTTAACACAGACATAAATCCCTCTTTATCAGAACATGCTGATTCACTAGTGCAACACCCAGCCGAGTGCGTGTAGATACTAATTACATAAACAATAGCGGCAGGTTCAAACACACCTGGCTCCACCGGAAACAAACCAGCGTACAGAGAGCCTTTCTTGCACGTAGGCTATTAAGTAAATATGCAGAGATTTCAGGATTGTGTGTGTGTGCGTGGGTCCCATATCTCTGAGGCTGCGTGCTTTTTCCGGCTCGTTTCTCCATCTCAGTGGCCCCTCTATTCACTCCGTTTCTCACTTTCACTCCTCTCTCCATTTTCCCCTTGTTGTGGAATCTGTGGAATGAGGCCATGCTGGCGCGCTCCCCTTCTGCCACGTTCACAGAGTCCCTCGTCCAGCAGATAAAGCCCCCTCTCTCCCTCCTTCTCCCTCGTCCAGCAGATAAAGCCCCCTCTCTTTCTCCCTCTCCCTCTCTTTCTCCCACTCCCTCTCTTTCTCCCACTCCCTCTCCCTCTCCCTCTCTTTCTCCCTCTCCCTCTTTCTCCCACTCCCTCTGCCTCTCCTTCCTTTCTTCCCTCCTTCTCTTTTCTCTCTGCCCAGTACCCTTCCCTCCCTCTTTTCCTCTCTCTACGGGGTCGTTTATTTCTCGATATGTGTCTGCAAGACTGAGAGAGGCACCAATTATGTGCTGCTGTGTGTCTGACACCTCATTACTGTTTTCTCCCCCCCTCCTCCTCCCTCCTCCCTCCTCCTCCTCTTCCTCCCAGAGCCCTGCAGCTGGTTGTCCGGACCCTGATATTTTTACCTGGCCGCGGAGGGCCTCCCGTGGCTGCGGCTCATGAATAAGGCATGGCAGTGGCCTGAGAGAGCCAACCTGCAGCCCCAGCACTGGACTCTGTCCTGCACCTGAGTGGGCGCACGCATCGATGAAGGGGAGTAGGGGTGGAGCCGGCTGGTGTTTAGTGTTATGAAACAGGACTCTTTAATAGAATTTATCAGTAAGACATGCTTGTGCCCTGGATACATGTTTTAGTGTGTGTGTGTGTGTGTGTGTGTGTGTGTGTGTGTGTGTGTGTGTGTGTGTGTGTGTGTGTGTGTGTGTGTGTGTGTGTGTGTGTGTGTGTGTGTGTGTGTGTGTGTGTGTGTGTGTGTGAGTGTGAGTGTGAGTGAGTGTGAGTGTAGAGGGAGGCACAGGAGGAGAGATGAAAGAAAACAGAGAGTGTGTGGATGAGATCACAGTGTTTACAGTTACAGAAGTCTCTCCACGGAGCCTGTATACATGTTGTAAACTCCCAGCAGAGTATCCCCCGAGACACAGACACACACAGACACACACAGACACACACAGACACACACAGACACACACAGACACACACAGACACACACACACAAATGCACGCACGCCAATACACAGATTCAGAATCACATACACAGACACACACAAGCACAGATTGCACACAAAAAAATTCAAATACAGAATCCATGTATACAGACACACGTGCACATACATATTCATACATACAAGCACTCTCACTGGGCCACATAATAAAAAAAACAGCATCCATTACTCAGATGGCGGTGATAAACAAAGTCATACTTTCTGACGGTTCCTCCCAAACATTCATCACCATAAAACTGAAGGCCTCATTAGTCAGGGGGAAATCTAACCCACCCCCTTTACAGGAAAACACACTCTGGACAAGAAGCATTTACTGGCCCCTGTGATCCCTCACTGATACTTGGATGCTGGTGCTTCGAAATGAGCAGAATGTGAGGTATTTTTCGACTGGCCAAACTCCAGAGGTCTGGTTGCTGGCGGAAAAACAATAATTCATCCTCTCCTCCGGGACCTGCTGGGCAGTTTTCCACCCTCATCTGGGAAAAATGAATTGCTCAGCTGATCCATTATCTTGATGTTGACCGTACAAATAAATACACAGATGAAGATTCCCATTGCGAAGAGTATAAGAAGAGAGAAGAGAAGAAAGGGAAGGTCATTAAGGAGAGATAAAGAGACAAAGAGAGAGAGAGAGAGAGAGAGAGAAAATGAAAAAGAAGAATCAGAGGAAGACCGAGAGACAGAAAGATTTGTCTGAAGCCAAGAAGGACGGGGAAGAGGTTAGCAGTGCAAAGATCAACAAGATGATGGAAATGGTGCAACTAGGTAGGGAGTGCCTCAAACCTGCAGAGAAAAGAAGGATTAGATGAACTGGGGAGTGGCAAGAGGGAGGGATGAGCGTGAGACAGAAAGAAAGAGAGAAGAGGAGAATGAATGAAGAAGAGCATCAGAAAGAGAGTGAGTGGAAGAGGACAGCAGATGTACAGATCAGGGAAAAGAGGAGAAGATAAAGAGCTCCAATCCCAGGGAAGATAAATACAAACTGGCCCATCTCCACAGCAACCTCTTAGAGTTCTAAACATCATAAGATCATTTGTTTACAGACAAGAGAAGACAGAACACATAGTCAGAAGCCAACTTCCTTTTCACACAGCCGCCTTTCCCCTTGGCCAAGACTTAATACAGTTATAGGGAACAAATGACCAGATAACAAAATTCCCCTGAACACACGGACAAGCCAATGAGTAAGGTATACCTGTGAGAACAGATAGGGCCTTTCTGCCCATAAACACACAGGCATCTGACCCTCAGTAACCTGAGTTCTGTTTGCTTACAGTGCTGTGATGAATGCATTTCACTGTTATGGTTGAGGCAACTATTCCATTTGTGACTGTTTCCTTGCCAGGTGGTGGCCAGAGATTTGCCTGTGGCCTGCTGAGCTTGAGTGGGTGACACAGACCGCGATGACCTTGATGGAGAGCCGGGCGAAAGAGCGTGACATAACAGCCACAGCCTTGCGCAAACATTAACCATAGATTGGCCTCCAAAGGAGCACTTGCTGCTTTTCGCCTGGATGGCCTCGATGTTTGCTTTTGTTCCTTACGTACACACAAGAACCAGGGAGTGGAGCAGTTTCAACCTGGGCCGTTGAGAAATGTCGGGCAAACGAGGCAGCTGAGTGCGTCATGTGACTGGGAGCCACCTCCCAGACCAGGAATTTCAGGCTTCTTGTATTTCAACATGATCTGATCTAGTCACAAAACCAGAACGGTCAACAGTTGGGAGTTGAAATGCACTTCCAGAAACCCAATAAGCACACAGCACACAGCGCACAGCACACAGCACACAGCTCTTATTCTTTATTCTATTCTTGCTCCCCTCCAAGTCTGCGTGTAACTCATGGGAGGTGATAATACTTTGCACTGGGTGACAGGGGCTTGAGGTAAAAGAAAGACATTGCAAGAAAGAAACACACACGCACACACACACTCTCTCTCTCTATCTCAAGTCATTATGAGTGTCAAACTGTGATGTACGAGTGTCAGAGGCTATGTTAGCGAGCGCTGTGCAGGTCCACCATTAAAAAAGCAGCAGGCTCAGCAAATGCTCATCCTTCATGCTGTAGTGCCTTCTCTGCCCTCTTTTCATCAGACTGCCCCCACCCCAGAACGCGCGCACACGCACACACACACACACACACACACACACACACACACACACACACTGAGGGAGGTTGATGGCTCAACTCTGCAGAGCTGGCATTAGTATACCCTCAAGCCAAGGGACTATTCACCTTGCCAACCGAAACCCAATGCCAGGGCAGCAGGGCCATGGCGATGGCAGGGCCAGAGAGTAGCCTTTGGTCTCTGCCATCGTTTGGCTTCATGACCTCAGTGGGAGAGATGTAGAAATATGAGTACAGAGGGATGAGGAGCTGAAACGAGAGAAGGAGGGAGATAACAAGGGAACAAGATACAGAGGAGGAAGAAAGAGAGAGAGAGAGAGAGAGAGAGAGGAGGAGAAAAAAAATAGAAGGCTGAAGAACTGTGGCTTGGTTTGTGCAGAGAAAACACACTGTCCACAGTGCCATTCTCTCTATCTCTCTCTCGCTCACCCCTTACCCCCACCCTCCCTGCTCCTCTGGGCCACACACTCAGGGCTTTGTTCAGACCAAGGCCAGTGGCGGGCATCTGGGTGCATGGGTGTCTGGGCAGTGCTCGCCACTCAGTGCCTGGCACAGAGTGGTCATACTGCCATGTGATGGCACACTCATTCCAATTAGTCATATGCCTCTGAGAATAACACTTTGTTTTTCTCTCTCTCTCTCTCTCTCTCTCTCTCTCTCTCTCTCTCTCTCTCTCTCTCACACACACTTCAGAAATACAACTGGAGACAAACACTAACAAGCTCATACAATGTACAGGCAGAGCTTTTACAAATACACTTAATCAGATAAGACAGCTGCAAGGATATTCAGCCTCAGCAACAGACCCCCTCAAAAAAGGAAATTTACAGAGCATGTTTGGAAGTTTGGAAAGTGTGTACGCACAAACACTACAATCCCTCACACGAAGACAGACAGACAGACAGACACACACACACACACACACACTGCTGTTTAAGTAGGCCCATGTGTACAGTTATTCTGTTTTGCTCATATGCAAAGCAGTGGCCCATTCCCAGACACCTGTGCATCTGGCCTGGCCTAGCTTAGGCTGATATTTATAAACACAAACAAGGCTGCAGCCGCACTGAATGACAGCTGTCAACTAAACGCTTCCTCCTGCACAGAGAGCTGACACAGAATGAGTCGGAGTCAGCACATAACAAGCACCTGCATTCTTGTGGGAACAGAATGTTCTGGAGAGCTCAATGCCACCATGTCTGCAACCACCCTAACAAGGTGTTGAGGTGACAGAGACCACAGAACAAGGCTTTATGCACCGGCCTCCATCAATGCTACTTTGAAACCTGAACTGGCCTCTTTTGTCATGTTGGCAGACTGAATTTACCCTCTCTATCTTCTTTAACTTGAGAGATCAACGGGTGTGAAGAAAGAGACCAAGGGAAGAAAAGATAATAACAATAGTAAGGAACCAATTTCTTTCAAGTGCACACATATCTTGCCTGGCTAGAAATATCATGTCCAGGTCCAATGTTTCTGTAGCTAACCATGGTTTTATATCAACAGCTACATTTTCCTCTTCATTTGCAAGCAAGTGTCCAAGAAATCAATGAATACACATTGCCTGGATCCCTGAATTATCAAAATCAGCAACCTTCCCTAGTATATGCTTCTCTTAATATGAATGTTTCTGAACTTACCATTAGGCTATAAGGGATAAAGCCGCAATATGCCATGTAATTTACAGAAAATTACATGCAAAATAAACTTAAAAAATAAACTTTTTTCATTGAAATTGCAAACTTGCAATAGTGTGCAAAGCATGCGAGATATTCTGGATGTTTCTGATCATGTGCCTTTTCTCTCTCTATCTCTTTCTCATTACATCCCACACTTTGAGAAATCCACCCACCATATTTTGAAGAACGCTGCCTATTGAGCATTTAAACTCAAACAAGTCAGTGGAAAGCAAAAGGACTACACCAGTGTGCACTCAGGATGCTGTTAGCGCTCATAGCGTGAGTGAACCCGCCCCTGTGATTGTCCCAGGCTTCAGAGGTGGCTAAATAGACTCCTAATGATGTTTCAGTGAGCTCGGCTGGTGGCCTTTGATGACAGTACTTCTCAGCAAAGACGCCAAAAGGCATCTCAATGGACTAAGGAGAACAGGACGCAGATACACATCCGTGCGTGCACGTGCACACACACACACACTCACAGATCTAAAACACTGGAAAATCCACTCCGTCTGTAGGCAAAACAGAACCTTGTGTCTGAGTGTTGATGCCAGTGCTCATGAGTCATGGCAGCCGGCTCAGACGTTGGGCCCTACCGAGAGCTCCTCTCTAAAGTGGAGCATGGAGACCAACACCACACACACACACACACACACACACACACACACACACACACACACACACACACACACACACACACACACACACACACACACACACACACACACACACACACACACACACACACGAAAACGACAAAACGAACAAGGATGGTTCCAGGGGCGAGCGGGTTCAGGCTGCTTTTCCAAATCCTTCTCCCACACAAGCCACTGTGTCTGGCTAGGGTCAAGTGCAGAGTGCAGCTCCTCACCATTAACACTTAACTCATCAGAGTCCCTTTACAATGCAGCCAGAGACATCATTTATAGGCATAAGACAAAATATGCCAGTCTCACAAATGTATGTCTTCATCATTATACAGTAGCTTAAAATCGATTTTAGATTAAACAAAAGTAATTATTTGAAATCTAAGGTGACCCAAGTCCAAGCCAAAATTTCACATCATCCAAAATTAAATGTACATGACTTTGCAACATCCAGGCTCTGCAATATGTAAAAAAAACATAAAGACTTCAATGAGAATGAAAAGGCTATTGTTCGCCTGTTACCATTGGGCACAATTAATGACTTCCTACCCCCCACCACCACCACCTCTTTAAGGTTGTGGTTAATGTGGCATAGCAAGAAGGCTCTGCAGAGCATCCCAAATTTACAACAAAGAAATGATGGCGCACACATACAAAAGGTCTTTTTTTTTAAACTGCCATGAGCTCTGTTATAAAAGATTATATTAATGATGATTCTGTGTAGGCTAAAGACAACAAAAATTGAACAAAGCCACATGCTTCAGAGATGGTGTAAAGCAGGTGTTTCACCTAAACCTGCCCAATGACGGCAACAATTATTTAAATCTGCAGAAATAATCCAGATTATTTGAAATTCAGTGTCACTATAAATTAAATTGGATACACCAAGTTACCATCAAATTACCACTGTAGTCAAATGATAAATCAACTCTCATTCCAATAATGGACGTTTACCTGGATGATGAAATGGCAAAATCTCCACCGTCCAGCAGTCTGATTTTACAGAAGAGCATCCCGTTGACAAAGGGTACCGCTGTCAACTCTTCGAGCGTAAAATTAGTCTGAAATTTGAACTTTTTCTTCTTTATTAAAAACGCCATGTTTGTGCAGGAATCAAACGGACAGTAGGCCTACTAAGAGTCGATGTATAGAAATTGCACGTAAACCCCGGGCAACGAAAAGTCTTAATCTGGAGCTTGAAAGTCCTTTTTGAAATTGTTATCTTGGTTCAGCATCTTCTGTTAATTTGCACCTGCATAAGACAAAAAAACAAAACAGCCATCAGGCAACTTGGAAATAACCACCAAAATGTAATATATTTGTGTAAGAAAAACTCACTTCACGGGGACTGTTTCCCAGACATTAGCCAGCCAGCCAACCCTATGATTAAACTAGGCTTATAACTTCTTCGCAAGGCAGGTAGGATATAGGTTTATAAAACACATGCTATCTGCTGGCCGCACGATCTTTTTAAGTGGTAAGATATAGGCAAAGATAGACTCAAAGGCTGTCGTCCAAACATAGCCTAGCCTACTTGACAGGGAAATATAAGAGTTTCACCGATAGCCCAACGTAGGCTACGTTCCGTCAAATAATTCAGTGGCAAGTTAACACTGAAAAGCTCCCTTTCAAAACAGCACCACAAGAAACAACAGGCTACGTCTCAGTTTACCATAAGCGCCGACAACGGCACAATAAAGTATAACTTCAGAAGCGTACTTACATGTATCTGACTGATATCGACGAAGCCTATGTCGGTTTCTCAGTACTGAATCAAGACCACCGCTGTCTTGACTAAAATCACAACAGCAATCTTTTCCAACTGTCAGGCAAGGCAATCCCCGTACTTTGGAGCGTGCTGTAGTGGTGGGGCTAATTTAAACCCTCCTCCTCGACTCAGCAGCGGCCAGAAGCGCCGCCCTCCCTACGACGCGTGGACTTCCTTGAATAAAATTGGCTCGCAGTTTGTATGCTACATTAACAGCTGCCGGCTGACACTGCTGGCTAGAAGCTAGACCGAAACTAAGAGATGGTCTGTAAGAGACTGTTCATGTATTCTCCATGCAAATAGGCCCATAACTCAGATTGGTGTAGGCTATAGACTACTTCGTACTGTCTATACTGGCTAATTTGTCTGAGTGACTGATAATGACTGACTGACTCTATTATTGTGGTTACATGTATTCTCTAAATGCAGGTTTTGTAAAGCACTTTTTCTAGCTGGCATTTTCTGTGTATGAAAGGTGCTAAATGTACAAATAAATACAAATAAATTATTATTATGATTATTATTAGGCTGTTATTGTTATTATTATTATTATTATTATTATTATTTTACAAATGAAAATGCATTTAGTTGAAGGTTGAAATACGGGGGAAATATTAAAACAAAAAAATGAGAGGGCTATTATGCAAGAGGGTAGCCTATCTTTCCACAATCCTGATGTTGCTTTGAGTGCCATACACGCTTCAGTTGCAGTGCACGGGTGCGTGGTTGAAGCGCAAGGTGCGCGTCTCAGTTTATGGGTTAGATTGTATCTGCATTGTTCTGACAGTGGGGGTCGAAAGATATTCCACTCTATTCCCGTTATTATCAGTCTAGAAGTAATACTCATTATTCGCTGTAGGCAACAGGAGGTAGTTAAAAATATTAACTTAGCCTATAGGCCCTGGGCATAGCAAGTACCGAAGTAAAATCGAGCGACACGGTTCTTACATATACCATTAAGATGCTTAAAGGCATTTAAAGAGATGCGACGTCGACGTACAATGCTGAAGTAGGCTACCAGAACGTTTCAGTCTGGGTTAAAATTGGCAAGATGCGATGCCTTGTTCTGTGCGCTTTTTATGTTCGCATGTAGCGTCCTCTGCTGGTGGCTTCGGCGCCACCACCTATGAATAGACGCGTTGCAATCACCTATGAATGGTCTGTCTTCATTCAAAACATGTTCTTAAAAAACATACACTGCTCAAAAAAATAAAGGGAACACTTGGTCATAGGAGTATAGCATCAAGTCAGTCACACTTCTGGGATATTGATCTGGCCAGTTATGCAACAGAGGTGGTTGTGAATCAGGTTCACCTGCTTTGATGTCAACGAAATTTACTACAGGTGTACTAGAGGGCCAACTATGAGATGACCCCCAAAACAGGAATGGTTTTACAGGTGGTGGCCTGACTTCATGAAGGTGGCCTGAGGGCCCGATGGCCTCTAGAGGGACCTGTGCTCACTGCCCAGCACCGTGGAGCTCATTTGAAATTTGCCATAGAAAACAAAATTGGCAGGTCTGCCACTAGCGCCCTGTGCTTTTCACAGATGAGAGCAGGTTCACCCTGAGCACATGTGACAGACATGAAAGAGTCTGGAGATGTCATGGAGAACATGATGCTGCCTGCAACATCATTCAGCATGACCGGATTGGTGGTGGGTCAGTGATGGTCTGGGGAGGCATACCCTTGGAGGGATGCACAGACCTCTGTGGGCAGGACAACGGCACCCTCACTGCTCTTAGGTATCGGGATGAAATATTCTGACCCTGTACTGGTGCAGTGGGCCTTGGGTTTCTCCTGGTGCACAACGATGGCCACATGTGGCAAGAGTGTGGCAAGAGTGTGCAGGCAATTCCTGGAGGATAAATGAATTCATACAATTGACTGTCCCCCACACTTCCCTGACTTAAATGCAATAGAACACCTCTCGGACATTATGTTTTGGTCCATCCAACACCCTCCTTTCATTTCGTAACACATTAACCAGTCCATATCAGCATAGATATCCAGCATGATGTATCTGATGTGTTTTCAAAGTGTTCCTTTAATTTTTTTGAGCAGTGTATATAGCTATATCGTTGAAATCTCAACTCAACTCAAGAAAAGAAGACAATTTGAAAAACCTTCATCATTTATCTTCACAAATGTATGAGAAATTGAACTCATTCAGACAGTGACCCAACACCCTCATCATGTCCTTATGTCCTTCACAAATGTGCATTTGCGGTAGGCCTACTGAATCTTCCCCCATCTACAGCACAGCACCTACAAATTACATTACACACATTCACTCTCTGTTATACTTGTATAGGCTAATATAGGCCCTAGGCCTATGTCTCCTCATGGGCTGTGGGAATCATTGAAGATTTTTGTTGTTGTTGTTGTTTGTGTGTGTGTGTGTGTGTGTGTGTGTGTTTGTATTGGGGTGTCATAGGAATAGGAAATTTAGGAAAACTGTATTTCAACAGATTTTGTCGGATTTCCATCTCTGTGAAATAACATGTATTTAAACTTAGACTTTCTTAATTAGTCTGGATTTGATAGGCCTGCCATTTTCATTTTATTCATTCAGACAAAAAAATCAAAGTTTTTACTCAATAAAGTCCACAACTGGGAAACTGTTAGCAAAACTTCCCAAGTTTCTCAGCTGTTGTTTCCACATAAGGTGGCGTTCACGAGGACTTTTCTGCTGGGAAACATGTGTCCCCCTTTATTTCCAGACCGCACAGTTATATTTCCCTACAGAGCCCCGCCCAACGTAATGACTAAACAAAAGAAGGCACTCCCTCCAACTCAAACGAAGCGGCGCAACTGGTCAAATCTAATGTCAGTTTGTTCAAAACCACCAGAAGAGTTAGGAATTCCCTCTTTTCCAATCGGTGCAGTTGACAAAAATTGTGCATGGGCAGTTAACAAGGGTGTTAAGAGCCAGCGTCGAAACGTTAAGTGTTCATTTTGGTCTTTTTATGGCCATTTTAATTAACTGAATCAATCTTTAGCAGCTTTAGAATAAAATGTGCAAATACGTATTTAATTGGCTGCTGAAGCCATCCATCAAGTGTAGCTCTTCACTCCTCCTCCACTCAGCTTTCGTCTCCAGTTAATCATTTCCTTCTCGGAACGACCGTCCTACTACTACCCGGCATTTTTGTCTCATCAGCTGTCAAATCTACCGCCAATTCAAACGGAATTATTCCATGTTTTTCTCGAAAACAGAGGATTGAACGTCGAAACTTGCCTTTCACTGGAACAGAAAACAGAAATGATAATGTAATTGTTGGAGTAAGTGCATATGTAGCATTACCATCTAACGTTAGCTTCCGAGCGCACAGCTCTGCTGACTTGGACGGCTCAGCATCCACCTCATCACTATGTTCGGGCGGAAGGAGATCTAATATAGATTTGTGTGTGAGAGACACAAACATCATGAATCAGGTTAAAATGACACAATCTTAACTATCAGCGACGGTCAGAGGCTTGGATCGGTGTTAACTTTATCGAAACCGGCATTTGAGACACGTGACGTGAGAAATTACCGGGCGGCTTAAACGTTACGTTAGCATACCGGGGTTGACACCATAGACAGTAAAAGAAAGGTTGACACTGAGTTACAGATGGGTTCTCATTTGTGACACGTTTTGATTCGGCAAAAGTATAGCTGACATTAGAGTTGTCTGGACTTTGTTTAAGTTAGCATTTGACCACTCTAGCTACATGATGCATCAGCAAGGATCATTTGTTTCTCCTTTGTTGAGTGGCGTCTTCTGTCAGTGTCGTTCGGACGAGACCCACCAGGGCTCTGACCCAGGAGGAGGCGGCGGAACACCCACGATGCCACCAACCGTGACCAGAGACTGTCCGATGTCTGAATCAAGTGACGGACTATGCGACTCCATGCACAATTGTCCAGTTTGTGGCGGACCCGAACAAGAACACAGACTGAAAGTCCTCTTCCAGATTCTGGATGTTAACAGGGATGGGGGCATTTGTGTGAATGATCTCACTATTGGCCTAAAAAAGCTTGGAGTCCATCGCACTGAACATGAGCTCATGGTGAGTAAGCTGACAACCAGTAATTCTACCTTCACTAAACTCGTCAAGAATGGCAAGGGCCATAAGCCTATGAGTTGTTTATCTGTTGCTAATAATAAGGCTACGTCTCCTTGCTTACACCCCTGCATGTTGCAGAAAAGTAGGCCTATGAACAATAGGCTATTGAATTTGGATGTAATGTGCAGGGGCTCAGATAGGATGAACATTTTGAAATAACTGCAGTGTTATTGCCTAACCTTACATTCCTACAAGCTTTACAACTAGTCTGAGATAAGATAGATGTTTCTCTCAGTCTACCTTACTCAGGGAATTCGGAACTTTGTTTGTAAACTATGGTCCTTACACAGACACATTATTGACTGATTTAAACAAATAAATGGAAGCGTGTTGGTTCCAACAAGCATCCATTAGGCATACTAAATATTTGACATCAAATATTTGATATCAGACATCTAGTAGACAGACAGACTGACATTGTTGTGCAAACAATCAACATGCTCAGCTTGTTTAAGACTTGTCAAGATATTTGTCAACAGTTTGTAAGCACTTTTGTTACATTTGTTTAAGCATTTTTGCTTGAGGTCATAACCCCTCACGTTCTTGAGACATTAGGCCTATGTTTATTGAAATGTTGTATTGCTTATCAGAAGTGCTAATAAGAGTTACATGAAGTGAACAGCCCCCACCCACACACCCACACACACACCCACACCCACCCCTTCATTTGCCATTGGCTTGTAGCTATCTTTTTAAATTGCCCAAATACGTATGTTTGGGAAATTATCTCAATTAAGGGACGAGCCAAAACAGAACACATTACTGTGAAGAATCCAAGCGTGGCATGCTTAGGCTACATCAGATACAAACCTTGGTATGACATTGGGTGTTTGTCCAGGAACAGACCGATCTGGTTTGGGATGTAGCTCTCATGTAGACACTGATCTAGAGGACAGCTGGAGGGCAAGAACAATTAAGTAGAGAATCGGGAGATAAATCCAAACAACTCTAGAGCAGACTCACAAGGGGGGGTTCTGAAGCAGGGATAGATTCCTAACAGTTGACCAGTGATGGCAAACTGTGTACTTAACAACTTGGAAAAGCCCAGATTACGACCTGACCACGATATGCATCCCATGATGAGACAATTGTCCTTGACACAGTCATGGCAAAACAGTTTCCTTCTCCTGAAATCCAATAAAGTTGGACATTGGGAGCAGTTAAAGTTTATGATTGAGCATTGAGGAGTAAATCGATGATGGCTGATACAAATCTAGGTGAGGAGGCTGTTATTAAAATGTAATAAACAAGTGCTACTCAGCAACTGGGTTGTTCTTGGCATTCAATACATATTTCAACAGTGATGATTGAGCCAAGACACACATGAGGACACAGAAATGTCCAGGAACTCACCCGGGGATACTGTTAGGTAGGAATGTGGCCTACTTTTGCACTAGCGGTACTATGTTAGTCACAAGACCTAAGATCAGTAGTGCTTTCCTTGCCAGAGAGAGAGAGAGATGTGTGTGTGTGTGTGTGTGTGTGTGTGTGTGTGTGTGTGTGTGTGTGTGTGAGAGAGAGAGAGAGAGAGAGAGAGAGAGAGAGAGAAACTATGCCATTGTCTGGTCATGTTTCATCTTGAGTGGCCTGGCCAAGCAGAAAGCTCCGTAGTGAAGGTAATAGTTTAGTGGCTCGTCTGCTCCTATAGCTACCTGTTGAAGCCCCTAAGATAATTGGATTGGACTGGACTATCTTGTGTGTGTGTGTGCATGGGTTGCCTTCTAAAAGAAAGTGAAAGTACATGACTTGGCTGTGGAATGAACCTAGTTGGCATTGGCTAAAATATGAGCTGGCCACAGGAAACTGTCCATTGTGAACCTGATGTTGAGCTGACCTAGAGAATGAAAGAGTTTGCTGTGTGCTTCTCTTTCTTTGTCAAAGAACACAAAACAGCATCCAAACAAAACAGGGGTTGAATTAAACAAAAAGGTGGTCATGCAGCATTAAGGTGGACTGCGGTATCATATAGGCTAGACTTAATGTTATCACACTTATTTGAGAATATTTTTTGTGCTATGGGGGTTAGTGAAGACTTGTGTCTTGGTGGCCTTGGAACAGTGCCATGCCTCTAGGCCATCCCTATGAAGGCAGCTTTTGTTCAAGGATTTGTCCGAGCCTTTTGAACAATATGGAAAGTCCCAGTTGGATGGACTGGATCAGATGAATTTGACTACTCACTGCTGTCTATATATACAGTATATAGTTGAATGATGTAGTGAAGGCCAGTTGTCTTAGGTAAACTGACCACTGCCTGGTTCAGTTTGTCTTTTTTTTATCACACCTATCACATAAAATCAGATAGGGAAGTAATCAAACAAAGCACTGCAATATCTTGCTTCGTTGCCATTTAAAGGCTTTCCCTCACTGGTAACTCAACCCCTAATTTGCAAGAGAAATCATTTGCAAAAGCCTCAATAGCTCTTTGCAAATATCAGGCTATCTGCCCAGTGCCATCCATCCACCAAGAGAGCCACAGCACTGGCCCTTTTCTTGTTTCCTTCCCCTTACCTTTTAGTTCCCCAGTGTTCATGATACAAATAGAGGATTCTGTGTCTCTGAAGACATCACACTTCACATAGCCTATTTCAGGGGTGGGGTGGCGTCCAGACAACTCCAAGTGAACCACAAGTGAAGTTTTTTTTTTTTTTCATTCCTCATGAAGCCTGCGTGTTCCCAACTGCCAGATGTGACTCACCAGCGCTTAGCCCAAGTGAGTTCAGCCACGTTCTCCGAAACTCTCTGCAAACGTGACTGAGGGACTCACAGGAATGTAGAGTACTCACCACCACCACCACCCTCCCAGTCCCTAATGACCCTCTTTCTATGACTTCAAAAAGGTCTGCAAGTGAAGGAGTGAAGTGAAGTGCTAGGGATTTGTGAAGGAATTTGGGTATTTCCTTTAAACACAGTATTGCTTGACATCTTGGCGACTTTGCCGAGTCTCATTCTAGTTGCCATTCCTCAGATTTGCAGGCCTATATTTATTTCCTGAGGTTTTGTGATGCTTTTTATTAGCCATGAGTTGGCAGCTTGGGCACATATTGAGATTTTTGCATTTAACTTCTCACTGGTGAGGTCTGTGGTGCTGTTGTCATAGGGCAGGTGTTGGTGAGTCTGTTTACTTGGGCTCAGACTAGAACAGTCGTGAAAGGAAATGTGAGACTGCATTTGCATACAAATGTGCATGGGTCAGGTGTCAGAGAGTCTCATGACTGTGCCGGTTCTCACTGACAGTTGAGAGGTCTTGTGAACTAACTTAATGAAATGTCTTTTTTTAACTGGGGGTTGTTTGATTCTAAGATGTTTTTTTTGTTTGTTCACATAATAAAAAAAATCAGTATCAGCATTGTTTTCAAATAGTATCAAATGTAGTGTGTGTGTGTGTGTGTTTGCACATTCTTTCGCAATCCCTTTTTACAACTAGACTAACGTTATGTCCTCTCTAGTCTGACCACCCCAAGGAGACCTGGTCAGGCGGGGCTAATCTCCCGGCTAATAAGATCGCCCCTGCCCTGTTTATGAATGGACTTGCACGTGCTCCTCTCCACGTCTGCAGCTCCCAGAGGAGAGACTGAGTGGGATGCAAGGCCACTATACAGGCCCATACAGGCCCGATGTGTCTGGTTGCCTCAGCCTCACGTGGTGTAGCCTAGCCTCCAGATATTTCTGTTACCCAGACAAGGCACAGGAGGGCTAAGTGTCCCTCCTCCCCAGCTGTACTTGTGCTGTGGAGCATGGCAGACCCAAGAGAAGGGGGGGATTGTTTTCCAGACCCTTGAGTTCAGTCAGAGTTTCTCTGAGGTGATCAGGGGATGTTGGGTTGGTGGGGGGTTGGGTGTACAGTTTTGTTGGAAGCTCAAGGCCGGCTCTTTCATTGCACTCTGGGAACCCTTCGCTTAAGGTTTTGTTTTTCAGAGCTTTCTAGGGGGAAGAGCCAGACTCCCTTTCTGTGTTTTTGAACCCTGGCCAACATGTCCTCAAAAGCACTGCTGAGGGTGTGAACATTAAGCAAGTGTCCTGTTTTACCATAGTTTATTTTATTTGTATTGTGAGTTTGACTGCTCCAACTGTTGCCAGTTTCAAATCTAGACCCAAGACCAAACTGATGCAACCAACAGATGCTTTTTACTAACTGTTCAAATTCACTTCCATTTGATCAGTTGCACTCTGTAATTATTATAACATGTTTTCCCTTTTAATGCTTCTATTTACTTTTATTTCCTATGCTTCACCGTTGTGTAGGTAATGTGTATGTAATGCATTTCCTTGAGTTCAGTGCAGTCAATGCATGTTGCTCCTGTATCTAGCAGTCCGACTCATGGGGTCAGACAGGGACACAGATAGGACCATAGTGAAAGCTTGAGATGGATCACTGCGGACTGAAAAGGTGGATTAAGGAGGATTAGATGAGGTTGACTTAAGGTTCTTCATGGAAAGCCAGTCCATCTACCATATATGATCTTACAGGTTAACATTTCATAAACTAGCATGTAGAAACAACATAAATGTTCATCCAGTTCTTTGAGGGCTAGTGTACTTGTTTGGAAGCCTTGGCTGTTCAACCACTACTTGATTCTGCTCGGCAATAACAGGATTAAGGATCCAAGGGGACTCAGGGTGAACAAAACCTAGCTATTTCTGATGCTAATTGTTAACCTGGCCAGTCTGCTTAATAGGCTTATGTTGGACATAGGAAAGGGTCATCGTGATGTTTTTCTTATGGTCAGTGAGTTTAGTATCAGTATTGTGAAATACCTGAAAATTGCCTAGTACATGAATAAATTTGAGCCAGCCCACTTTAAACAATTCCACTGTCTCGGCCTATAAGGTCATCAGTGGCTTAGCTGATGTTTTGACTGCAAAGCTGAAAAAGGTTCATTCCTTTGCTTTCTCTACAATCTCAAATCGTCTAACACTGGGGAATGCCAATTGTGTACCAGTCTCTGACGTCCAGAGCGACATTCTCACGGTCACTTGATGTCATCAGGGCTCTGTAAATGCCACTCACAGGAGCATTTGCCTGCATAGTGGACAGCCACAATTGTGGGAACCCAACCTAAAAAAACTACACATGGCTTTTCATGTGTTGACTGTTTTTACAAATGACAGAAAGAAATATTTTGTAAAAAACACTTGACATTCCACATTTTTCTACCCTGCGGGGCTGACACTTTCTGCTTTCTTTCAGAGTTTCTCCTTGTGGGCAGCAGGGGGTGCTATGTTTTGTTTTTAATAGAGTGGTTACAACTGGTTGTAATAGTTTTCCACAAATTCTGTTCAGTGACTGCGTTGTAATACCATACATACGGCAGCAGCGACGGAGCCTGTGAGATGTGTGATTCATACACACCCTCCTCCTCACTCTCAGAACTCGGGAGTTAATTCCAGTTATTTATGGTCTGTATGGGACGGCAGCAAAGCGTTAATTATAATAATTTATGTGCATGTCTCTGTCGGTGAGCATCTCATTCCATGCTGCAAGACTAACTGTAGCCCTGGAAGTGGTTCTGTCGGGGGGGTCAGATGAATTGTATGGCTGGCTGTCACACTGCTGGTCAGCAAACCATAGGCAGAAGTGCTGAGCTTTGCAGAAGGCATCTAGCATGCAGTTACACATCACAGCTTCTGCATAGAGTTCAGTCTGATGAGAGAGAGAGAGAGAGAGAGAGAGAAATAAAGTAAAAAGAGATGGTCGTTGTTTGAGATGTAGATTTAGAACATCTCTTGACTGCTGTTCAGTTGAGTTCCCTGGTAGCTAGTGCTCCTTTTCAGTGAGTGGCTCAATGCATTGAAAGAAAGACCATTAAGCTTAGGTGGTCTGAGGAAATGATTCCTCGGAGAGTTGCTGGATGGGGTTGCCACGGTGATGCTGACAGGGTGATGGAATGACTGGGGAAGAAAGATGCAGACAGTGGAGGGAGTGAGAGAAAGAGAGAGAGAGAGAGAAGGAGGGAGAAAGAGATTCAGCAAGCTTTCCTCTGCCAGTGCTGGCAAAACAGAAGAGAGATAATCAGCAGGTTTCTTTTAGAGAGAGAGAGAGAGAGAGCCTTTAACCCCTCCCAATCAGAGCACCCACCATCCCCCTCACACATGCTGCTGAATGGCAAGAAATCAGTCAGAGGGAAGAATGATCCTCTCCTCCTGTTGGCTGCTGGTGGGACCCCTCTGGCTGGACCTGTCAGTGTGGCCACCTGTGATTGGCTGAGCCACAGCTGCAGTGAGGATGCAGCTTTCAGGAGGCTCTTTTTTACCGCATCACCCTTACTTCTCCTCCACTCAGTGGGGCAGCCCGCAGACCCTCGCACCTTGACTGGAGACCGCAGGCAGCAGTGACAGAAAGGGAGCTTAGAGGGCTTTGTCAAAATGCATCTTACTGAAATGTCCTTGTAGAATTTGGCATTCTCTGCTGTATTGTCTTTCTTCACCGAGTTTGTTTCCTGAGCTCAGAAAAAAAGTATTTTCGAATTGGATATAGTGTCGTCCTACTTTGTACTTCCTACTACTTTCGCAGCAGTGTTCCCACTCCCAGCTCTTCTTAACTCCTCTAAAATGGATGTACGGCTTGGCTTGGCTGAGCCGTAAGAAGACTGTCTTGACCGCGCTGAGGTCTGGTTATGCTCTGGGGCCATACCGGGAGGACTGCGTGCCGTGTTGAAAGGGTCGAGGGCTGCGGTGGGGCTGCTGCTGGGTCGCTGTGTGTCTGCGGCGGGCTGAGGAGAGGGTGAGCGGTGTGGTGCGGTGACGGTGACGCAGCCTGGGATCCCATGCTACGCTGCAGGCAGAGGAGCGCATCCTCATTTGCCCTCTTCAGCGTCGGCAGCTGTTTCAGCACTTTTTTACATCACCAGATACTCTCTGTCTCACACACACACATGTAGATATACACTTGTTTTGTCTCTGTCATATGGAATGACTGAGAAATATCGCAAAATCTCTTACTTGCTCTTTCTCGCTCCCCCTCTCATTCTCTCTCTCTCACACACACTCTTTCTCTCTCTCATACACACATCCTAATTCATATACGCAAAAACTCTCAGCAGCAGAGACTTTTCATCAAAGCATCAAAAGCAACTTAAGTCACACACCTACAGCCATCTCTGCTGTGGGTAAAGACGGAGTTGGAGTGTGTGCGTCTCTGAGCATGCTGGGAAGTGTTTGGGCATCTCTCTCTCGCTGGTGGTCGGGGTCACCAGCGGAATGTGAACCCGTCGCCTCTGAGCAAGCGGGGCGGGAGGGCCAGCCTGTCGAGAAGGACTCTGGGAAGGTGGAGGATGAGCTTAAGCATGGTGACCGGAAGGACCCCACTGTGCTCAGTGGTCAGGAGGCGTCCAGTGGGACAGCAGGGAAGAGAGCCACTGTGCTCATCATGATGGCGCCACCCAACTTCCCTCAGGTACTGCAGCCGGTCAGCGCTGGCTAGAATGTAACCGGGCCAATTATGTCAAGGCTATTGAGTTCATGGGGTGCCTGGCAACACAGTTGCCCCCATTAAATTCTGGCAACCGTGGAATGAAGGACACTAATCCAGATTTTAGTGAGGGGTCTGGTCTGAACCTTTCTTCCAGGGGAAGACATGGGCATTTTGAAGGCTCTCTGTTTGGCCAGAATCGTTTTGAATTGATATACCGGTAATTGTATGATAATACTGGGTTGACCTATCTTTCAATTGTTGTGTTAGTATTGTTGAAGTCCAGATAAAGAATGTTTTTCTAAGAACATATTGTCATACTAGATTTTTATTACATATAATTCAGTGAGCACTGAAGCGTTAGAGTCAATGTTTGTGTACATTCTGGGCTTTTCCATTTCCTGATTTACATGTTACTCTCTTTTGCCACTTTACAGTCTTTTACATCCATCATTGCATGACGCTGTAAAGGAATACAGGCTGAATAACATTTGCAGAAATGTTCATCCGTAACCTTGAGTTTGTAGCGGTGCAGTCTGGACAGCAACCTACTAGAACAGAGCTGATTAGGGCACAGTAAGCTGTGCAGAGAGAGCCCAGTGGGGCACTGTGGCGATACAGCCAAGGCTTTAGGGGCCTGTCTGGCAGCCTCTAGCATTGGGAGTGTAGATGTCTGAGGCACTGAAGTAGAGTTGGAATGTTCATGTGCTGGATTGTCCTAGAACGGAACACCGAGATCAGGCGGAGTGTGTGCCCACTTGCCACTTCATGTATGTGTGTTTGTGTTTGTGATTGACGGTCATAAAGTTACTAGTCAAAGTTACCTTGTGGAGTTGGAAAGTGTGACTCAACATGGACAGTCTTTAGATTAGATTTGTATTTCTATAGAGGTCTTTCTATTGGGTCCGTCAGGTGAATTTGACCTAAATTCTGTGTCTGTGTCTGTTTCCAAAACAATATGTTGTGCCAGATTACTGGCTCTTTCAGGCCATTATTCTCAGAAGGCTGTTTAGAAGTGCTAAGTAGGCTATTGTTGAGTAGTCTGTTGTTTTGACCAGACTGCTAACGCTGGGGTAAACTTGGAGTTGGCTTTGTTTCTCAAAAAATAAACAAATTTTTGGGAGGTTTATGAAATCTGGGTAGACATTGGTCCATTTTTTATATAGCACCTGTCATGCACCTACTCTAAGCTAAAAAAGTAAAGTTATGCATAAAGATAATGCGGTCATCCTCATGAAGGATGAATGCTCACATGCTAGCCTCCAGCCAGCTTCCCACACGTTGTGGATGAAGTCCACAGAAACATGGTAGCCTGTTCGAGAGGAGAGACGCCAGTGCAGCTCAGATGTCTTCTTAATTTTCTTTATTCTTTACTAAAAGGTGCAAAACATCATTAACTTTGACTAACGTTTCGATGTAGTCACATCATCACATGGTAGCCTGTTCACCTGTTGGATTGTTTTCTTGGGATGAATAGACAGACAGACAGACAGACAGACAGACAGACAGACAGACAGACAGACAGACAGACAGACAGACAGACAGACAGACAGACAGACAGACAGACAGACAGACAGACAGACAGACAGACAGACAGACAGACAGACAGACAGACAGACAGACAGACAGACACTTTATTGATCCCCAAGGGGAAATTCAAAGGATGTAGGTTAGTTGGCACTTTGCCTGCTGGCACCACATAGGCCTTTATCCTTTGTGCCCATCTTCAAGACAAACATGTTTGCCTCTTCAGCTGGCTCTTATATAATAGGTGTGATAAAGGCCGATAGTGTGAAGTGGCCTATTTCCTGTCAACACCTGTCTTAGTGGGTAAATATTACCCACTGTGTGAATGTGTTTTCCCTTTTACCTTTCATCACCACACAAACACAGTACACCACGTAACACCTGACTGCCTGTTGTTTTGCCCCTGGACTGCTGTGGTTAATGGACACCCTGTAGCACCCCACGTGCCAACATACAACAAAACAGGTTTTTGGGAAGGAAAAACAGAGATATGACTATTTGATTAATGATTTGTTGATTTTTTTAAAAAAATATATATATTTTTATTTTCCATAATCAGAAGTATACTAGATAAAGATAAAGGAGGGGTAAAACCATACACAGACACACAGTCAGTTAGTGCATACTCTGCATACTTTGATTTGGGTGTCCTCTGTCTCACCTGACTTAAAGACAGAAAACCAAATCAAGCAGAAATGTGCCCTTACAGGATTTTCATCCAGCATTAGACATATGCTGCTCCCTCCTCTGTTGTTTTTCACTTTTCCAATCACACACACACACACACACACACACACACCCGTCCCCACTTCTAACATCCGTTTACAACAGCAACATGGGCCATCCAATCTGTGAGTGCTTCTCCGGGGGTCAGTGCAATGGTCAGCAGGTGGCATGGGAACCTGCACATCTTGTGACTCGTGTCCACAAATAGCCGCTGAGCGAAAGGGGACCCTCCATCGGCGTCCATCTTTTGGTCACACACAATCACAGGTGCTGCATTTACTTTACTGTAACCCCCGCACGCACACACACACCTTCACACCCTCACAGCCCCCCCATCCCCACCCTCAGGGCCCCCTTACGTTTTGAATGAAACCTGCGTCCTCTGAGCAAGGTGACTCCACTGGCAGGCACGTATTAGGACGAATCCTACTGGATGCCAGTGCATCTCATCAGCTTCTTACCAGATCTGTGTGATCTGTGTGTGTATGATGTGGTATGTGCGTGTTTCAGTCTTTCTGTTTGTGCATTTGTTTCTGTCTTATGATGCTAGTTCTGTCCAACACGGGCTATTTAAAGATAGGTCTAGTATCCTGTTTTATTCATCACGTGTGGATGCTACAGTGTGCTTCATGTGCTAAAGGTGGTGCTGCACCTCCTGTTTCTGTGGTTGCACTTTGGGTGCCTCTGAGCTGGAAACAAGCAGGAGCACAGCAGTGAAAGCTCCGCTCCAAAAGAACACAGATATGATCTGTGACTGCTGCACTCATACACCGTGGGATACAACTGTGACTAAGAATGAGCCAAAGGACTCCCACACATGGTGTCTGGTGCTAATGAATCAGTCAGTCGGTCTAAATTACTGCATACCATGAAGGCCTACGTCTGTCAGCTAATACATACATTAACAGTGTTTTTAGATTTATTCTGTATTTTTTTATTTTTATATTTTGCATATTCACTCAAAATTATTACCTTAATACATTATCCACAGCGTGTTATTGCAAAATGGTAGTGGTACAGTGGTACTACCAGACAAAGAAGAGCATGACTATGGTGGAGTAGCTTATTTGTAAATAACTTGGCAGCTGCAAGCATCCAAGGTCACCTCTTGCTGACCTAGACGTAGACAGAATTGTTTGTCAACATTACTGACAGCTGTCTGTTGTGTTAGATGATACTAATGCTTCTGTCATTTTGAACTTTAATTTACTGTCATCCTGGCTAGGGACTACCAAGCAGAGGTAGCATGAAGCTATTGGATTTGTGTGTGCTTTGGTAGGATCATCAGTCTAAATCCCATATATTGTCTTATAGAAAGTCAAGGCTCTTAATTTTTAGATCATAACACCAAATATGTGATTTCAAAAGGACAGTGTGTGTTAACGGAACTAAAAGTGGCTAATTGTTGCATAGTGCTTTCAAATCAATCTGTCTTAATAGTATATGAGGTCACATTTTCAGGTGTGTAATGTTTTAAGGATGATTGATAGTCCACACCTGAGCCATGTAGTATCTTTTTCAGTGTAAAAATATATATTGTGTGTGTGCACAAATGCACAAGAGCAGAAATGTCTTACAATGACCTTCATACATTTTCTGTTTGATGCCAATATCATTGCTAATAGTCTTCTTCTCTGCTGTTATACTCTGCTCTTTCACAATTCAATGTCAGGCCGGCTGCAAAATTCTCTTAAGAATTTTAAAAGGACATTTTCGCAAGGGGGGCTGAGCCTTTCCCGAGCCCTCCACTTTTTTAGCGTCTCACCATTGGCTGGCTTCAAGTGCACAAACGGGCGGGCTCTTTTTTTTTTAAAATCCAATCGGATTGCCTATGTGGACAGTGTGGGCGGGATCTCGGGATTCTTTTATGCCATGTGTCAGAAGTAGCCGGTATTTTAGACTGAGCTGCTACTGGGATTCAGGTGTCTTTTTTTTTCTACGTATTTATTTTATTTATTACATCGTTATAAATATTTGTGTTAAAATGCTCTGCCTGTGCCTTTACGTGCCTGTTCCAAGCCAGAATCAAACTGCGTTCGAATATTTTGAGTCAAATAGACTACCATCAGAATTGAAGTCCCTTTTCAAACTAAGTGTGTTTCTCCCATCGGAGGAATTGTCTACATATCGGAAGTGGCGCAAGGTATGGCGATACTTAATACATAACTCGGTCATTTCAATTACACGAGCGATTTACGATTCAAGCAAAATTACTTAATTATAGATACTATACTATTATATTACTATTATATTAAAGATCCTATTATTTTGTTTTGGCGGGTGGGCATATGGAGATTGTCAAATTTCTTCGGGACCAACAGATAGCTGCTATTGAGGACCCTGGCAGTCAACGCTACCTAATAATTAGCGGTTATTCTCATTTGATAATCTTTACGTGCATTTTACACATTCATTGATTATTATCTTGCATCCTTCTAGAAAAATGTAGGCTAGGTTGTTCTGTGTGTGACAACTGAGATCTCCATTCATGGCATTTCCTTCTATTAGTGGTAGCCTATTGATTTAATCCAGATTAAACCAGGTATTTGGCACGTCTGGGGTGCAATCCTTTCCTGTGCATTTGACACGCATTGTTTTAGCACCGTCTCATTCAATAATTAGATCTTTGGGTTGACTTCAGATCAGTGACCGGGTTGGGACTTCCATTCTTTTTTTTTTTTTTTTTTTTGGTTTGAATAAAATGTTCAACCCCATGGTTGCTCTGTCTCTGCTCACTGCTTCACCTTCTTTGGACTGTTGATATTGTAACCTGATTATGGCTTATCACTAATTACAGTGTTAATAATATAAGCAGAGGCTTCGTTTATATTTTCACATATTTCCCAATGGCATTTGAAGTTAATACTTTCGCTTGACCCATTTGCCTATGTAGGCCTGTTAGCAGTGGCGTGTCCAGTTTAGAGGTGTCACTAGATGTCTTCGTGTGGTTTGGCTGTGATATTAAGACGTCTATCTTTAACTGCTGGCAGGCACCTGTTAGGTGGGCATCGGGGCTCTCTCTTGGCCTCGTGCTGTATGCCTCGTGCCAGCTGAGATACCCAAAAGTCTTTAGAGACACTGTGTAGCCACTGTGGATAACAAGGCAGGTGACTGAGATGGATGGGAGGATATACCTGTGTGGCATAACCCTCTTAACAGACGTAACAGACTGGTGTATTATCAGTCTTTTAAAGTCAAAAATGAAATTAAATCATGAACACTTATGTTTTTTTTTTTTATTATTATTTTTTTATTCAGGCTAAATAACCTAAAGGCCATTTCATTGTTAGTTGAATTTGTTGCTCCTTATCAAAAATGTTATTCAGAAATTGGCGTACTTTCCTGCTGACATGAACAGCTAGAATAACCTAACCTCTAATTTTCCTACTGTGTGTAGTTGTGTATGTAACAGCGTTCATCTAATGATGCTGGAGAGCACAGAACTCTCTCCAACTTTATCTGTCAGCACTTGGGTAAGGTGAACTGGCCAGCAGTTCTGTCAGAGCTACTTCAACTGGTCTCCCTGCTGCAAAGCTTCTTCAGCTGAGAGCATCCACATACTCATGTCATGATTTCTAGAATGACACGACTAGCACATTTAGTCGGGGGAAAAACATTTCCTTTCCGAACATTATCAGCGGAGATAGGCTTCATATCTATACTGTATGGATAACATCTTGGCTGGACAAATCAACACACCTGCCTGCCAACTAGGTGAAGTTGCGGAAACGGAGCATTAATGATTTATCTGAGGGGACTACTCGGCAGTGGTGGGGCCACTCAACAGATCTGCTCAATGGCTCGTACAGGCTGTGCTCTTTGGCTTGGCTGAATGTGACCAAGTTGGTCCAAACATTGATAATGGGGTCTAGCATAGCCCCTTTAAGGCCGCCCTGTGTCAACAAGCCCCATATGCTGGTGGGCTCTATGTCAATAGGCTACTGGTAGCTCTATTTGTCCATTACATGTCCCCTGATGAAAGTGTGTGTGTGTGTGTGTGTGTGTGTGGCCGAGGTTGCATTAGTGCTTGCTTGTCTTATGAATGTGAGTCATTGAGTTATTGCTCTACTGTGATTTCATCTTCCCGTTTTCTTGTTCCTCTTCAGAAAATCGTCAAAGCAGGGGACAAAGACCTGGACGGGCAGCTAGACTTTGAGGAGTTTGTCCACTACCTGCGAGACCACGAGAAGAAGCTCAGGCTTGTCTTCAAGAGCCTGGACAAGAAGAATGACGGTAGGTCAAGACTGTTTTGTAAGCGGATGTTTTCGTGCTCTGTTCTTTGACCGTGAATATCATTTAATCGTTTTCTCTCTTGATGATCTCTATTGCAGGTCGCATCGACTCACAGGAGATCATGCAGTCACTGCGTGACTTGGGGGTGCACATATCTGAGCAGCAAGCTGAGAAGATCCTCAAAAGGTGAGGCGCAAACCCCCAGACAGTACTCTTGGTGATGCTCTGTGGGTAAGCAGTAGACACTGGACAGGGTTCCCATGGGTCATGGAATTTCTGGAATATCATGGAATTTCAGTCAGGGAATCTTATCATTTTTGGGGCAAAGTCAGGGAATTTTATTGTAGCAGTTTAACATTTACTTGTCAAAATACATTCATATAAATATATATTCACACAGAATGGGTGTTTGTGTGGTTATTAGCTTTACTGTTTGCTTGAGTAGTTGTGGTTAATCCAACTTTGTTTATTCAAAGCCCATTTATCCCCCGCTTAATCTCCCGCTCTAAAAAAGTAAAAGATTCTGGAACGCTACGCGGACGCTCTGAAATATTTGGTCGGTATATTGTACCATTCATTATATAGTAAGTCATGGAAATTATTTTTTTTTGTCAGGGAAAAGTCATGGAACATTTGGGAACCCTGACTGTAGCAGAAACACTTGTAGTCTTATTCTCTCATGCTCTCCCTCTCTCTTACACACTCTTTCTCCCTCCCCTCATTCTCTGTCTATCCCTCCCCGTCTCATCTCTATGTCCTGTCAGATGACTCAGTCAGTGTTGAGTAGAGGTCAGATTCCAGGGTTGACTCAGTAACCTGACTCCCCTTAGTGAGTCCCCGAGAAAGCTCCTATTTTGCTGGGGTTTCCAGATAGCATGCAAGTCGCAGGTCCAGAGCCAGGGGCTCAAGCGGTCTGCTGGCTCAGAGAAATCCTGTGGTCAAGTGGCCTCATTCCTGCACTTACCTTAGCCTACCCCACGTGTACCATAGAGGGATTTATTAACTCTAATTTTTGTTTTGTTTATCATGCTGTTATGATTACACTGTCTACGAGAAGCCAAAATCATGAAATTTAACTGGACTGCTATCGAGCTAACACATTCTCTTTCACTGGGACAGGGATTAAGTTTACATTTAGGACTGCACAGAGAATTCAGAGAATTCTGTAGCTAGTTGTGCTGTTCTGTCTTGTTTTAATTGTCTGTCTGTATGCACTTCCTCTGTTCTTGTCCCTTGTCTCCATCTTTCCATCTTTTTTCTCTATCTCTCTCTCTCTCTCTCTCTCTCTCGCTCTGTTGCTGAACCCAGAATAACGAGGGGCCATATGGTGGCCCCTATTATGTAGTAAGTAGTGGTCACTCTCCTCCTGTCTATCTGCCTGGCTTGCCTGTTTACCTGTTTTTCCTTTTCCTGATCGGTCACTTCTACTGCCTTCACTTTGGTTACATTTGGCTTCTTTTTTATATCGGTGTTAAACTGTTTTCCATTTGATTTCTTATTGGTATGCACCATGCAACAAAATTTGAGATTGGATTTTCAGACAAAAAATAAAGAAAGCACACTTAATTTGCACGCTGTATTCTTGGGCTGTGGCATTTGATTATATGTCATGGGCTAAGAAGAAAAATCTAGGACTGGTTCTGTGACTGGTGTTCAGTTGTTGGCACAGTCCTTTTTTGTTATGTGCCAACAGACATTAAGCAAGCTCTACCCTTTAAATCAGGTGCAGCGGAAACTCCACAATATTAACAGGTTCTCTCTTTCTTTAGCATGGACAAGAACGGAACGATGACCATTGATTGGAATGAGTGGAGGGATTACCACCTGCTCCATCCTGCTGACAATATTCCAGAAATCATCCTCTACTGGAAACACTCCACGGTAAGTTGTGTGTGCGCGTGCGTGTGTGTGTGATCACTGTAGAGTGTAGAAGCAGAGTATATAGGCTTGGTCTGATATGCAACTTTATGGCCCCTACTGACCTTATGTACGGAGACTAGATCAGTACACACACACACACACACACACACACACACACCCTCTACACGAGTCAGCCATTGTTTTTAAGCCATTACGGTAATTAGTCTTCTCAGATCTTACACCTAAAATACTCCCTGATGACGGTGAACAGGGTCATAGTCAGTGATCCACTTAAAGCTTGTGGGACAGATCCCCGGAACCAGGCTGGCGTCAAGCTCTGGAGGAGGAGACAGAAAAGTGTCCTGCTTCCCATCAGCACTTAATTCTGTTATGGTCTCTTTTAGTTGTCTGAGCAGCATTGCGTGTTGGTAATACACCAAGACACACACGAATCACTAACATGGAAAAACTTTACCTAGGTGTCAAGATCTTTCTTGGTAAGATTAACAGTTGGGGATGTTGGATGGAGAAGTCACCGGTAGCTGCAAAATAAAGCAGAAAGGAATTATATCGTAAACGTGCTTATTACCAACCATTTCGTTCGAAAATTCTAAAACAACGATATTTTTTAACACTTCAAAATAACATTTGATAAATGAACCTTACATTTTTCAGTAGCCATAGGTGTGTAGATCTAGTTTGGTTCAAAATCTTGGTTCTTACCGGGGCTTTTACTGCCTGAAATATCGATCGATTTTGTTTACCACGCTCAGAGTTTAGGTTAGTTTTCCCAACCTTTCTCACGGCACATCAACGGCCTGAGAATTCTCGTCGCAAATCAAAATTCCACTGGAGCTCCAAGCGGATCTGTACACGCAGCCTTACAACACTATTAACAGCTCTTCGAGTCACGGTAAAATGTAATTTTTGGTACATAGCTACTTTAGATACACTTATGGTGTGGGTGCTTGTTTCTTTAGGAATCCGCCGTCTTGGTTTGTATAGAAATGAAGATTAAGTGACACATACACAAGAGGTTGGAAATACAGGACGGTGGGTAATATGTGACGTTCTGATAAATGTAAGTCAGAAGAGTAGCTACTGGCTGCAAATGATTTCCACTAAATCTTTAACCGATACTCTCCAGCTGACCAACTCCTAGAGTTTGTTTGGGAACTCTTACATAATCTCATCTGTGTTTCCATTTTTACCAAGCCGGTCAGTCATCTCTGTAAATGACCCCAATCTCCTCCTCACCTTCTCTACACTCCAAAATTCAGTGCTGTGCTTGACCGTCCACACCAAGTTTTAAATGATCTACATTTGGGCACATGCTTGTGTTGAGGGAGACAGTCATACTGTCAAGCAAAGATTCTAGAGCGGAGCTCTGTTCTAGAATCTTTGCTGTCAAGTGGGCCTCACCTATTTGGTGACCTGCCAGAAAGGCATGTCACTCAAATAGGTGAGCTTAACACTGGAAGCAGGCCCACTCCCGTAGAGTTACAGTAGCCGGGGTTGAGGTCTCAGGCCAGTGGGTGGAACAGACGTAGGAGACCCCCTGTTTGTTTCCCTTCCTCCTGATAAGCCTTATCGTGTGGGAACAGTCTCGTTCAGCTTCTTGCATAATGTACAGAATTTACAGCAGGCGTCGGAGTGGAGTTTTGCCCCCCTAATGAACTTCACACACCTGACATATTACCCTAGTCTCTCATTCACAACTCCATAGGACCTCATCATGGACTTCAAACAGCACGTGACACACCATACATTAGTCACACTGGCAAGTCATCATTCATGGCTGAACTTTTGTTCTGTAATGTTATTTAAATTCAAGCCCTGACACCTTTTGTGCTGGCTTCATGTTAAGTGAAGCGAGGAAGCTGTTTTAAAGATATACATATAGCCCCGAGCGCTCCACGACCCTGCGGTCCACGGCCCATGATTGCCCCTGTGTCCATGATGGGAAATTTAAAATGATAGTTCCCCTGTTTTTGTTACATTTTTGTTATCATTCAAATGTTATGATGTTAAGTCACAATGTGTGATTCTAAAACAGTATTTTTTACAATATGTGTGAGCCCCTGCGTGCTTGTGTGTTGGGGGGAGCGGGGCCATCCTTCATCTCTGTCCCAGGGCCCTGCGTGCTTGTGTGTTGGGGGGAGCGGGGCCATCCTTCATCTCTGTCCCAGGGCCCTGTGTGCTGGTGTGTTGGGGGGAGCGGGGCCATCCTTCATCTCTGTCCCAGGGCCCTGTGTGCTGGTGTGTTGGGGGGAGCGGGGCCATCATTCATCTCTGCCCCAGGGCCCTGTGTGCTGGTGTGTTGGGGGGAGCGGGGCCATCCTTCATCTCTGCCCCAGGGCCCTGTGTGCTGGTGTGTTGGGGGAGCGGGGGCCATCATTCATCTCTGCCCCAGGGCCCTGTGTGCAGGTGTGTTGGGGGGAGCGGGGCCATCATTCATCTCTGCCCCAGGGCCCTGTGTGTTGGGGGGAGCGGGGCCATCCTTCATCTCTGCCCCAGGGCCCTGTGTGCTGGTGTGTTGGGGGGGCGGGGCCATCCTTCATCTCTGCCCCAGGGCCCTGTGTGCTGGTGTGTTGGGGGGAGCGGGGCCATCCTTCATCTCTGCCCCAGGGCCCTGTGTGCTGGGGGGAGCGGGGCCATCCTTCATCTCTGCCCCAGGGCCCTGTGTGCTGGGGGAGCGGGGCCATCCTTCATCTCTGCCCCAGGGCCCTGTGTGTTGGGGGGAGCGGGGCCATCCTTCATCTCTGCCCCAGGGCCCTGTGTGCTGGGGGGAGCGGGGCCATCCTTCATCTCTGCCCCAGGGCCCTGTGTGTGCTATTTGTTTTTATCAACACGGCTCTTCAGACCGGAAACACTTACTCTTGTTCTCTTGTTGGATGATATTCACTAGGTGGCACTACACCACAAATATGCAGGATACAGGTACAGGTACAATGATGTACTTCCAAGTAACCAATTTATGACACACATTTTGTGATATGCAGTGTTAACAAGTTATATGCAAGTTATCCCAAAAATTCCTTTTGGCCTATCCACCTATGGGGTGCCCTTGTATTCGTTTTAGCTAGGTCAATATCCCTACCAACTCTTGTGGGTAAAACTGTTTGCCAACCACAAGACTCGGTGACATAAGGGGGCGCTATGAAGTCCCTGGGCCACACTTGGGGCCAAATCTCCGTCCCAGAGTAGAGACTGTGAGGGATATGGTTGGCAAATTACATGATTTGTCGCCCTTGGCAACCACTGGTTACTTGGCAGGGGGTTGGGGGGCATGACAATTTTATAATTGATCTGATCATTTAAAATCAGGACACCTGCGAGTTCATACACCAAATGTGAAATTAATCTGATGAAACATCTAGGAATGGTAGAGGTAAGACCAGTGAAACCTTCTCAATTTAGAATCAGCAACATCTTGACATGATGTACCATATTTGACATAAATCGGATGAATCATCAGAAGTTTATCAAAATTGATCATGTGTCAACACACAAAATCCCAAATATCTCACTTCCTGTTGGGTGTGGTTTATGCAATGTACATATGAAATCTGTTTGTCTTGGAGTTACACACACCTACCAAATTTGGTGTGCATAGCTGAAAGTACATGCCAACCACGAGACTTGTGACCGAGTTTTCACCCATGGGAATCACCTCAAAAAAAGCAAAGCACGGCAGGATATTCCCAACTATTATAATAATAATAATAATCCTTACAGAAACAATAAGGCTTTCGCACCATCCAGTGTTCGGGCCCTAATTATAAGTTGAGCAGCAGACAAATGGCTTACTTTGAAATGGTTACCCTTAAAGTACCCATGACCAGTGGAATACTGTCATGAAAGATAAATATTTATGTAGACTTGAGATGTTTTGAAACACCTCTTTTAAACTTTATGCTCCCTTCTCTGTCCTTGTAGATCTTTGATGTTGGTGAGAGTCTGATGGTGCCTGATGAGTTCACAGCTGAGGAGAAGACAACAGGCATGTGGTGGCGACACCTGGTGGCTGGAGGTGGCGCAGGCGCTGTGTCTCGGACCTGCACGGCTCCTCTGGACAGACTTAAAGTGCTTATGCAGGTAACGGCTACCCTGCAACCCCACAAGAATGCTTTCATACAACTACTGTGCCAAGCTGCAAGGGTGATGTTGAAATACAGGAACTTAGTTTGCATCTACATTAAAGTTCAATGTTCTTATTCCTAAATATAATATATGCTGTAAAGTCAATGTGGATACAATCCAACTGCTAAATTAAAGTACACCACTGCTAATTTATAATGTGCTAAATGATCATTAAATGTGGCATCTCATTTGTAACTTTGACAATTAACATTCTTCTTTGCAACTAATTGGATCAATGAAAGTCTCCTATGGTTAATGTTCTCGTTTTATCGTGGAAAGACAGTTACATAATATGCCCTTTGAGCCTTTTTTTATGCTGCCTCTTAAATCGGTTTCAATTGAAGCAACAAAGATTGGCCAACTGCTCTGAATGAATCAGAGGATGATGAGGAGACGTAAGACGAGTGTGTTAACCTTCGACCCCTGCAATGACTGTCTAACTGGCCAATCACAACCGCTCCCTGCAGACACACCTCAAAGACAGTCCCAGCTCATTCTATTTCAGATGAAAGAGAAAACAATCTCTTGGAGTCAGTCTGTTTGAATCCTTTCCCATTGACTGTTCATAATTCATTTAACTGTGCAATCGAAAAAGGCCTCAAGTGTTATCAATTCCTACACAAGGTAATTTGATAGCAGGTGACATGAGCTGTCATTATGTGGTCTTATGACCTGAGCTGGACAGGCTCTGCACTGTGCACTGTTGTGGTCTCACAATGGCCCTTTTTTTTAAGAGAAAGCATGACTTGGCATGTTCCCGCAGAGCTGTTATTAAACAGCTGTGTCTGTGCATCTCTTGTTGACTAGGTCCACGCTTCCCGTAGCAACAACATCTGCATTGCTGGGGGATTCACACACATGATCAAGGAGGGCGGGATGCGGTCGCTATGGCGAGGGAACGGCATCAATGTCATCAAGATTGCTCCAGAATCTGCGATTAAGTTTATGGCCTATGAGCAGGTACTGCAATCACACTAATTACTAATCACACTCATTTTATGTTCCTTATAAGCAAATAACCTTTGTATACATTTCTACTGTCAGTGTCACAAAATTATAATTTTACTATAGGCTACCTGATGTAAGTTTTGACGAAACTTCTTTTCCCTTATTCGGCGGGCAGATCAAGCGGTTGATTGGCAGTAACCAGGAGACACTAGGCATCTTGGAGAGGTTTGTGGCAGGTTCTTTGGCCGGAGCCATCGCCCAGAGCAGCATCTACCCCATGGAGGTAAGGGGGGGCTGGGTGGTGCACAGACCAGGCACAAGGATCTCTTCTCCGTTAACATTCTCCATTTCTTTACTGTTCTCAAATCTGGGGGAAAAAGGCAGCAAGACTGTACAATAATACTGGCACTGACCTAGTGAAAATGACCAAATAGATCAAATACATACTGTCCAAGTAAATGACGTGTGGAAGGTGAGAAGGTAAAAAGAGCTTCTGTGTGTGTGCCTCAGGTCCTGAAGACCCGGCTGGCGTTGCGGCGGACGGGCCAGTTCTCAGGCATTGCGGACTGTGCCAAGCACATCTTCCAGAAGGAGGGCATGACTGCCTTCTATAAGGGCTACATTCCCAACATGCTGGGCATCATCCCCTACGCTGGCATCGACCTGGCCGTGTACGAGGTGAGTGGGAACGCTGCCAGCCTTTTCTCACTCTGTTCTCCCTGCCCATCACACTGGTTTCTCTCACACACTCATTTCACTCCCCTGTTCATTCTCTCTCTCTACTGAAAGGGGATATTCAGCATCTTGTCACACACACACACACACACACACAGCCCTCCCCCTCGTCCCCCTCCTTAACCTGGTACCTGAGGAGCGATTGTGTAAAATGGACATTGTGCGTTCATCTGCATTAACTTATGCAACTCATGTGATATGATAACAGAACACTTGCTCTTTGTACAGTCGATATTCATTTTCTACCACAATCTGCCTATTTGACGGCCTGCTTATGGGGCAGACAGCCAGTGGATCGTTAGGAAAGATTAGATGAATGTGATAATTTATGTTTGGCCCTTTTTTGGTTCTGAAATCGCTGATACAACCTTTAACAGACCCTCGAGGAGTACGACTCTGAGCCCTCTCTGTGCTAATGTCAGTAACGTTGAACTTGATATTTTCTCTCCTCCATGTGTGCAGACTCTGAAGAACTCCTGGCTACAGCGCTACGCCACGGACAGCGCCGACCCGGGCGTGTTTGTGCTGCTGGCCTGCGGGACCACGTCCAGCACCTGTGGACAGCTGGCCAGCTACCCGCTAGCCCTGGTCCGGACACGCATGCAAGCACAGGGTAAGCCCTATGTGTGTGTGTGTGTGTGTGTGTGTGTGATGCAAGCACAGGGTAAGCCCTATGTGTGTGTGTGTGTGTGTGTGATGCAAGCACAGGGTAAGCCCTGTGTGTGTGTGTGTGTGTGTGTGTGTGTGATGCAAGCACAGGGTAAGCCCTATGTGTGTGTGTGTGTGTGTGTGATGCAAGCACAGGGTAAGCCCTATGTGTGTGTGTGTGTGTGATGCAAGCACAGGGTAAGCCCTATGTGTGTGTGTGTGTGTGATGCAAGCACAGGGTAAGCTGTGTGTGTGTGTGTGTGTGATGCAAGCACAGGGTAAGCCCTATGTGTGTGTGTGTGTGTGTGTAATGCAAGCACAGGGTAAGCCCTATGTGTGTGTGTGTGTGTGTGTGTGTGTGATGCAAGCACAGGGTAAGCCCTATGTGTGTGTGTGTGTGATTCAAGCACAGGGTAAGCCCTATGTGTGTGTGTGTGATGCAAGCACAGGGTAAGCCCTATGTGTGTGTGTGTGTGTGTGATGCAAGCACAGGGTAAGCTGTGTGTGTGTGTGTGTGTGTGTGCGTGTATGTGTGTGTGTATTCTGTTGACTGACTGACTCTTTTACTATAGATAAGCGGTCAATACAGATAAACCACATGTTGAGTTGCACAACCCTAATCCTCTGACATAATCAATCAAAAATACACATTGTGTATTCACTCTATGCAAATAAATAAAGTCCTCATCCCCCCCCAGCCACCCAGGAAGGAGGTCCTCAGATGACCATGTCCGGCCTCTTCAGGCACATTGTGCGCACCGAGGGGCCCATCGGCCTGTACCGTGGCCTCGCCCCCAACTTCATGAAGGTCATCCCTGCGGTCAGCATCAGCTATGTGGTGTACGAGAACATCAAGATCACACTTGGGGTTAAGTCGCGATAAGCGCGAGGCAGAGCGGACTGAGATTAGGTGAACACCCATGAACTTTTTTGTTGTTTAAAAAAAATAGACTTATTTTTTGTTTCAAATTTTGGTTGGGACAAACTCCAGAGTAGAAAGCTCCGTCAGAGGTGCTGTCCAAGAGGTGGCTCGGGGCACTGCTGTGCTCTACACCGGGGATTGGACCCTGGGGCAGAGTGTGTGGACCCTGGACGAGGTGGAGTGGGCCGAGACTTGGACCTGCCCCTTGCACCTGGACCAGCCCGTAACCTCAGCCGAGCGATCTGCAGAGAAGGAGAAACGTCTTAGCACAACACCAACCAGGTGGAGAAAGGACGAAGAAGGGGGGGGGGGGCTGCTGCTGCTGCATGGACGCACTGTGAGCTGGACAGGGATGACCCAGTCATTCTCCCGACCATCTACGCAGTGATTATTACTGCAACATTACCGGTAGTAACAGTAGAAGTATTATTTTGATTAGTGTTAGCACTACTAGCTAGCTAGCTGTTATTATTATCATTGCTACATCCTAAAAGTCTAACATTTTGTAAATTATTGCCTATTTCAGCCCACCCATCTCGAAGAGGTACCTGAAAAAGTGATACAAGTTGACCTCAGTTTTATGTAGTGAACCCAGTGCCAGCCGTGTGTTTTGTTAAGGACCATGGTGTAGAGAGGTGTTGTTAAGGACCATGGTGTAGAGAGGTGTTGTTAAGGACCGTGGTGTAGAGAGGTTGTCTGGTAGCCTGATTTGCTACCTTTCCACTCACTATAGTGGCCTGCTGAGGCACTTCTGCATCGATGAGGGAGAAAGCAAGACCTAGCTGTTTAGCTAGGGGCAGTGTCTAGTGTTCGGTCTCTCGAGCCACAATACTTGCTTTGTCCCACAGGGGGGCAGTGTCTGACTGAAGATTTCCATGGTCCTTACACATATCGAAGATATCTGATTTTTTTTTTTTTTATTATTCCTTTTTTCTGTGTCCATCTTTTTTTTGTTTTAATCTGAAATTGAGTTCTTAAATTATTACATAATTTATTCAAAATAATTCCTTTTCCTTAACTCCCATTTTTATTTATTTATTTTGTTTTTAATGGAGATCACTTTCTCAACATAACCAAAATGTGTTGATTGTTGCCTAGTGTACAAGAAGACAGCAGTTGGGGTCCAGAGCCTGTAGTGTCTTACATCTAATGGTCTTCTCAAGTAATTGTGTAAGGACTGTTAAAAGTGATGTTTAATTTATTTTTATATGTAGATATTTATTAAAAGTACTATCTGTAGCGAAAGATGAGTTTGGGTGCATTCTAGCAGAACACGTGGTATGTTTGTGAGGAGTTCATCACTGTAACATGTTATCTTTGATCCTTATTTAACCCTAAACAAACCATATCTGAAGCAAATACATTAAATCACGCTGGAATTTATTAGCAAGCTCAGTCGGGCACAAGTGGTCAAGCTCAAGCACTACTGGACGAGGACTGTGGTGCAAAAATAGAAGGCTGCTAGCACAAATTGAGCTTCTGACACTGAAGGATTTGTCCCTATGCCTCAGTGAAGAGAGGAAACATCTATAACTTTTACCCAAATCCAAGAATTTGAAGATACTGTAATCTAGCACAACCCTTGTTCCTTGCTATTATTATTTCCATTTTATGATAGCCTAGTTATATATCCCTTTGTTGTCAAATCCACCCTGCAATTCTCCAGTGTGTAGATGAGGAAATGAGGGTTCACTTCAGCACTTTATAAAAAGTAATTTGCTTTGAATAGACTTGAATGGTTTTTTTTTTTCTTTAGAAAAAATCCAAATGATTGAGGATGGAGTTTGTGACTGGATATGTATCAACTTGTTCTGTGCTGTTTGGAACCAATGTTTGTGTGTGTGTGTACACGTATGCATGCTTGGACCGAACGCTGTTTTATTCTGTAAGTATATTGGAGACTAAAAGGGAATTGAAAGCACACTTGTGCTACTTTTCTGGGAGGATTTAGACTCGAAGCCATCCCCTTGTCATAAAAGGAATACCTTGTAAGTACACCTTGTAAGTGTAAGAGTTGACTGCACTCTGTTTGAAATTTGAAAAACAGATTGGATGAAAGGGGTGGCAGTTTGCCTTATTTAGTTAGAGAACACTCAAAAAATGTTCAAATCTCGGGGAGAATAGCACAATTTTTGTTTTCTTCCATTTCACTGACCTGCTTTTTGCATTTAAGAACCATGGGATGCCACCATTGATCGTTTTTTTTTAGCCAGTTAGTTCTCCCCTACTGCAAATGTTCCCTTCTCAATTAATTTCTACAGTTTACTTTTCTAGCTCTGTTTACATTCCCATTTAGTCTCACCTGTTGGTGTGATGCATGATGGTCTGTTTGAAATAACAGTAATAAAAAAGACTGTGTTTAAGGGGTGGAGGTTGTAAACATTGGTACAGAGAAGAGAAGTCTGTGTGATATTGAAGCATCTGATTGGTTGCTGCACACTTACTTTATAGAAACTCTCTAGAGATGTCTCTCTCTTGCTCTTTCTCTTTGTCTCCTCTCCCCTAGTTCCGTGTGATTGTTTGTGTGTGTGTGAACGTGTGTGCATATGTTTTGTAAAGACCATTTCGGAGACTGATAAACGCTGCCCATATCACACCCAATCCAGATTATGCCTGAAATCTAGAGCCTTACTGTTCATAGAAGCTTCTGGCAGTCAGAATGCTTGCTTGTGCAAACTTACCATGTAGTTTATACACAAGTGCTGTGCACAGGACACCCAAGCTTCAGAATTGGTCGTGCTTTGAATCCAAATATTTTTTCAAGACATGTCTGGGTTGGAGAGGAAAAAAATGCATATTTTGACAATGATAGGATATATTAAAACATTATGCAAAAATTAACGCTGAAAAAGTTCTTTTTTGGCACTGTTCTCTGTATAATGCATATCTTGAATAAATGCTGACAAAATGTATTTATGTTATGGGAACAAGTCTTAAATAAAGTTATTATTGGTTCAAACTATTGCTTCTGTTTATTACAATGTAGTGCACAGTGTTTTTATTCCACCACCTCTTAGGCTACTTAATCAGGCCAGTAAATTACCTGTTACTCAAAGCCAACATAATGAAAGAAGTGTTCTGTTGAGTTCACAAGAAGTCACTAAATTACTTGGACAGTAAAGCATCAATAAAAGAAAATGTTTGCTAATGACAGTGACTTTATTATTACATTAACTGGTTTATAAATTAACCATATAGTTCACTTGCAATGTCTCACCATAGCCTTGGCAACATTGGGAGGAGGGAATCCTCTTAACAGGATGGAAGGCATCACATGACCACTGCAGAGGAAGTTCACGTTTGACCGTCGTTCTGTTTTCGTACCTAATTCTGTATTTTAAGGACTGTTTTTGAGTGGTTAGAATTGGCAAATGCGAATCAGTCACCTTATTATGCCCAGCTAAGCAATGCATATTTAGGGGGTGGTTTGCGGTGTTGGCCGCGTTCTGTTTGCACAGGCAATAATAGCACATCACAAGACAAACAGTTGGGATATGTCTACGAATTGGTCACGAGTTACTTTCAAGGGGAAATGTAACAAAGTATCACGTCAGGTGAGTCACTGATGGTCGCGGAGCAAACACCTGACAGCTTGCAGTGTCTTATTAGGAGACTTACCAATTTTATTCTGAAAGATATTCTGCAAAGATGTCCTTTGAGGAAACGAAGTCGCGATTAGAAACTGCGGGGCAGGCTCATATTTTGCAGTTTTGGTCGGAACTATCTTTTGACGAGAGACATACCTTTCTGACCGAGCTGTCCCAGCTAGAACCTGGGGAATTGAAGGAGCATTGTCGACGTGCAGCCGATTCTGCCAACAGCCAATCGACCTCTCAGGATCTGCTTGACCAAAGGATGGAACCGGTGCCACCAGAATTTATTGGCAGTGTGCGGAAAACCGATCAAAAAACATTGATTGCTTGGGAGGATGAAGGTCTGTATGTAGTTATTCGTTCTGGTTAACTTAAATAGTAAGTTGTATTTTGTCAAATCGCTTAAAATTCATGGAGGTGTGAATTACTATCCTTTGCGTGGAAAATAGTTACCACAAGGGGACACTCTTGAGGTAGGCTATAGCTCTATGTTTTTAAAATTTAGGAAGTTCAACTGAATGATTCCCTAAGTACCTACTGTGCACCCTTCTATATGATTTGAATTATTTGAGTACTTTTTCAGTGTCCTAATAACACTTCCAAATAACATTTCATTTGAGTTTGGCCTGTTTCCATTAGAATGCTGCTACTTTGTCATTGTGTGTTTGTTTGTGCGTGTGTTTTAGGGTTTTTGCAGATTTCCAAAGGCAAAGTGGCAGTTTTACTCTTGGCTGGAGGCCAAGGAACAAGGCTAGGAGTGCCTTATCCAAAGGGAATGTACAGCGTCGGGCTTCCCAGTGGGAAAACATTGTACCAAATTCAGGCAGAAAGGATCCAAAAAGTTCAACAGCTGGCTGAACAAAAACATGGCTCAAAGTGCACCATACCATGGTGATGTATCCCATGATTGCTTGCTCAAACTCATTGTACCTACTGATTCACAGTTAAGTTACTCCTCAAACAAGCTCATGCAGAATCACTTCAATGCTATCGATCCTTCTGTTGTCGTTCAGGTATATCATGACAAGCGAGTTCACTTTGGAACCCACAGAGAGGTTCTTCAAAGAAAACCATTTTTTTGGACTGAACCCATCTGATGTCTTCATGTTTGAGCAGAGGATGATTCCAGCCGTCACCTTTGATGGAAAGGTCATCCTTGAAAAGAAAAGTAAGATCGCCATGGCCCCAGGTTAGTAAAAAGATAAATGCTTATTTGTCCAAATGACTGTCCGAATGTCTGATTTTATACAAGACATATATTCTTTGAAACATTATAAGTTGTTATATGTAAAAAAAGAAGGCCAACTCACTGAAAAACTTGTCTAAGAACAGTGTTACATAGTGTTAATTTTCTACCGGCATGTGCAGTAAATGTATTACTAACAATTTGTGAACTTTGTGAACCTCCTGTTTGTCAGATGGTAATGGAGGGCTGTATCAGGCTCTTGTGGACAACAAAGTCTTGGAGGATATGGAGAAGAGAGGGGTGCAGTACCTCCACGTTTACTGTGTAGACAACATCCTAGTCAAAATGGCTGACCCTGTTTTCATTGGCTTCTGTGTGCAGAAAGATGCAGATTGTGGTGCTAAGGTAGTGTGTCATGCATTGACCCCCCCATCCACACACACACACACACACACACACACTGCATTTGCTGATGTCTGTCTTGCTGATATCAAGAATCATTGGCCTGCACTTGGGTCAAGGAGAAACACTGAAGCGTGATATACTTCCTCTTGCTCATGTGGTTGCTGCTTGCAACATTTGAGAAACCAGGCGTAAGTGCCCGAGCACGGAGCACAACATTGGTGAGGGGCAGGGAGAACAGCATTTTAGCTCTATGAGGCCTTGTGTCCTAAAGACAAGTGCCGTACCATAACACTGCTACTGGCTGACTGACCTATGGTCTTTTGCATTGCATGTGCTGTCCTCACTGATGTTCCACATTGCTGGTGTAATAGGTGGTGGAGAAAGCCTACCCAGCAGAGCCTGTAGGGGTGGTGTGTCGGGTGGATGGGGTGTACCAGGTGGTGGAGTACAGTGAGATCCAGCCTGAGACAGCAGAGCTGAGGGGACCAGGAGGTGAACTGCTCTACAGTGCTGGAAATATCTGCAACCATTTCTTCACACGGGATTTCCTAAAGGACATAACAGAGTGAGAGGGCAATTGTGATATATTTTCTAAATTTGAATTTATTTGAATGCTTGAAGTTTGATTGAAACAATAGCCAACTATTCCACTTACTTGTTACACTATTACCATATCCTAGGAAATGATTTATGTACTGGCATCTTTCGGATAGATGCTAGTAAATCAATAATATTAATCAATAATATTAATATTAATAATAAGATTGTCATTTGATAATTAGGTCTTTTTCTGTCCTTTTCTCAGGAACTTTCGGGGACAGCTGAAGCAACATGTAGCTTTGAAGAAAGTTTCATTTGTTGATAAAGAGGGCAACCAGGTCAAGCCAACCAAACCCAATGGAATCAAAATGGAGAAATTTGTCTTTGACGTCTTCCAGTTCTCAAGGTGTGTATTCTGTATGTAAATAAGAATAGGAACAAGCTTTGGGTGCATGAAATGTGTTTTAATGACACAGGGGTGAAATACAGGTACTAGTGTTAATGTGTTTTGTTATCAGGAAATTTGTGGCATTTGAGGTCCTGAGAGAGGAGGAGTTCTCTCCCCTGAAGAATGCTGACGGGGTGCCTCTTGACACTCCGACCACGGCGAGACGCTCTCTCCTTGCTCAGCATTACCGCTGGGCTCTTACAGCTGGGGCCAGCTTTGTAGACAGCAGTGGAGAACCCATTCCTCCGAAACACAGGTTAGACCTCCACAGAACTTTGCTGAAGGGCTTTGCAAAATAATTATCGTTAAGCCAAAGCCCTATAAAAGTCACTTCTGATACAGATCTAATTCTTTTCTAGTGGCCTTAAAAATGATCTTTGAAGAGTTTGATTACAAATAGCTTGGTCAGATGTAAGTCGCTCTGAATAAAAGGCCAATTGATAAAACGTAATAAAATGTAAGTTAAATCCAGTGAAACCAAGTGAAATATTTTACCCCCTCTTACTGAAAATAGTGTCAAAGTAATACTACTTCTGCAAACCAGTCAGGTATTCATTTACTGAAGATCCTCCATGATTATTTTTCTCATAATAACTGGGATCTTTATAGATGTATATAACCTATTTTTAGAACAACAACTGCCAATGGTTTTGTAGACATGATCAGTGTCATGAAAGATTGATCTGTTTGTTATGCTCACTTCAGTTTGGCCTGTGATGAAGATCCGCCTGTAATGTGTGAGATCTCGCCGCTAGTCTCCTACTTTGGTGAGGTAAGATGGTTAGCTATCGCTTTGCACCTCATAGGGCTTTGGCTGACCTCTGGGGGAAACGAGAGTCCCGAGATGCCATTTGAGCATCTGTTTCTCATAACACACAAGGATTGTGTTCCCCCACTGAACTGGTGTAGAGTTGGCTGGACCCACACACAGCACAGTGAAATATTTCCCTTACTTTCTCTCTTCTTTCTTTTAGATTAAATAAGTGCTTGTTATACTTGTGTTCACAAAATACATTTATTACATTTCTATTAACATGACAGATGCTTAATGTGATTGTAGTTTGATATACCTCGTCAAAATTTACTTCCCATCGTAGGCAACTGTAAGCATGTATCATGTATGGGGCTCACAGCATCCTGTTAGGGTTTTGATTTGCAGTCAGGGGAAGAGTGGTCCATATGGTGATTTACTGTGCTCTTAGGGGGCCCCTGATGGCCACAGACGCAGTGGAGCTACAGTATGCTCAGACCAAGGAAAAAGGGGTAGAGTAACAGCTGTGCCTCTCAACACTCACACAAACCTCTTCCAACCCACCTATCCCACACTCCCTGCCCTGTCTCTTTTTTCCTCTCTTTCTGTTTTAAGGGTCTCGAGTCCGTGTTGAAACAGAAAGCCATAAGATCCCCTTTTGTTCTCGATGGGAAGATGCCCTGACCTGACCTCACGTTCAGCGACGAATGGCACGATGAAAGACCAGATACACCAGCCCACATACAGAAATTATGTAGCCTATAGGCTATTTGAGGCATGCTCTATAAACAAACAAATATAAATGGCGGTCCTTAAATGTTTACATATAAGGGGTTGATGTTCTTTAGTGTACTGTATTCCATTTTCACATAATTGGACTGTTGTCCATCCAGCCTATTTTACTGTCTCTGTTTTATACCTTTTTATTTGAACTTCACATGGCATATCTATGCCACATTATAATGGTTAGGCTACATCTTCACAAATAGCCATATCTTGAATTAAAACCTCAGAGAATTCATTAAAGCTGATGATTACACTTCATTTTGAGTATGAATTTATTGAAACATGCAACTAAAGATGGACTGAAATACCTTGTGTTTACCCTTGGGCAATGAAAACTGAACTAGAGCCAGAGAAAATTTGATGCGGTCAATGCTGTCCATTGTGACTTTTATATATTTATTTCTCTATTAAAAATAGTGTTTCCCTGTTAGGACCCCGTAGTTATTTTAGGTCACGTGGACAGAGTTGTCCAATTGTAGCACTTCATCCCACTGAGCGACAGCGGAACCGAACAATAATATAAACAAGCTTATTAGAGCGAAAACTGTTTACCAAATAATCTAGCTGAGAGAGTCAAGCTGTGCCAGTTCGCCAGAGTAAATTAAAAAGTTGACTTTTTGAAAACCACTGGGGCTGTTTGTTAGGGCTAACGATATTTACGCGATGGTTAGCGTTATCTTGCTTGCTAAATTTGGTTGAAAAAGAGGTTTATAATGTAACCCAATGTTAGCTGAACACGTCTTGTTATTCCATTTTTATTGTTAACGTGCCATGCATGATGCATGGGCAATTATGCAATCTGTGTTCATTGTAAATGGTCGCAAGTCTCCTTGCTTGGCAGCTTGTAAATGTAATTTAACACATGAATAGTTGGTTGCCAGTGTAAGGTTAATTGTCTAAGTATGCTAGGATGTTCAAAAATGTGTTCGGGTCAGGATTTCTTGTTAGGACTGCACACGTTATTCTGACATGGGTGATAACGTTGATTCTATTTCTGCACGACACCGGTAAGTAGATGTGTGCATGCTAGTATGGTTAAATGATTTTATAACGTTAGGCTACCTGTCGCTCGAAAAGATCAAGTCTAATGAAATGTTTTTTAAGTACCTTTACAATTCATCACGTTGTTATACGTGTTTTGATGCCATAATGAGACGGTGTGGGGATTGTTATTCCTCATTATTGCAGACCTGAGAAAGCAAGAGGAGACCGGGGAGCTCGTCAAACCGGTGCTTTTCGTACTGCTGGTTCTGGTGTCGGTGCTTCTCTATTTTGCTGTGTCGCTGATGGATCCAGGCTTCGTTCTCTCTGACGACAGCGACGTCCAGGTATGTCACAACATATACATTGGTTACATTGACAATATAACATAACATTGAAGTGTTAATTCAAGGTTTTGCACCTCAGTTTACCCTGGGCGTCACAGAAGAGCAACAAGACATGATCCCCCACACACCAAAGTCTTTAAGGCTCCGTCGTTGTGGTCATTGCTTATTGCAGGTATTTTAAATGTGTTATTACCGGTAATTGTCATTTATGACTCAATTACTTGTGTAGGACTGTTGCCTCCTCCACTTTAATAGGCAATTAATTATTTATTATGAAACTGATCCTGTAAAGAATCCCTTACTGATTCTCATATGAATATAAATGAATATTACATAGATGTGTTGACATGACCTTCTATTACCTCCTCCTGCATCTGAGCAGCAGCCAATGAGGTCCAAGCACTGCCAGACATGCCAGCACTGTGTACGGCGCTATGATCACCACTGCCCGTGGATTGAGAACTGCGTGGGTGAGAGGAACCACCGTTGGTTTGTGCTCTACCTGGCCATTCAACTCCTCGTCCTGCTGTGGGGGTTTCACATGGCCTGGTATGTCTCATGCCATGGAAAAACATTGAATTGGTAGTCTGCTGTCTTCTCCTTGTCTACCTTATCACAGTAATGGAAATGATTCATGCCTGGCATATGGAAAAAAAAGGTCCCAAATAGCAAATTACAGAATTTGAATTGAGGACTATAAAGCTCAACCAGGCCACCTACTGTATAAGTAGGTCTATGAAAGCTGCTTTTCTGAAGTGATGCTAGTAACCAAAGACATAGAGAACACTCACAAAGATGACAGATGATCTCTGTGTTTGGGTCTACAGTACGATACTAGATTTTCTTAAATGAATATGCTGTACTGTATTAAAACCCTTTACCCTGATGCCTATAGCACAAGTTAACAAAGAAGCTCATCTTATTTCCAATTTTGTGTTTTGACTTGTTTGAAGCTGTTCAGTTCATCAGCCTTCTCTCCCTCTCTCCTGGACTGGTGTAGGTCTGGCTTCGCCTACGCCTCCACCTGGCAGCTGTGGCTCCGGACCAACAGTGTCCTGCTGGGGGCGGCTGCCCTGGTAGCGGTGCTCTCCCTGACCGTGCTGCTGTTGCTGGGCTCGCATCTCTACTTGGTGTCCCTCAACACCACCACCTGGGAGTTCATGTCGCGCCATCGCATCTCCTACCTCAAGCACTGCGGTGCCGACGAGAACCCCTTCGACCGCGGCACGCTGCGCAACCTCTGGGGCTTCTTCTGTGTGTGGGGGACGGTGGTGTGGGAGAAGGTGTACTTCCGAGAGGACAACGATCCCATCTGAAGGGAGATGTCTCGCGGTAATAAGTAAAATCCAGACTTCTGAGGAAAGCAAAGGCGTCTGTCCAGATTTCTTCTTCTTTCCTAAAACATTTTTCGGCTTGTGGAAGACGTTCTGTCTTTAAACAGTTTGAGAAGAAATTGCTGGAGCCCAGGGATCAATTAAGCAAACACACAAAGGAGAAAATTAGTACAAATGATGGTGTTGTTTGTTGTGCACTTTGCAAAATCCAAAAAGCTGCTGCTTTTGATGGATTCAGATTTCTTGTAACGATGGGTAGGGTTGGAAAAGGCAGGAAATAGCTGTCAAAAATGACTTATTTGGCACGTCTCTGTATGCTACAGATAATTACTGCCATGAGCACAGATACAGAACCATATTAATCCAGCACACACTTTTAACAGTTTGGCTGTGTGAACAAGGTCTTTTCTGGTCGTTTCAGAATTGGCTGATAACCGTTATAGTTTACCTGTAAAATGTGAAGTGGTTGAAAACTAGTTACCATAATATAAGCTTAAAGCTGCCTTGCTAGGATGAACAGGGTCTTGATAGAATCACAGCCAGCAAATGGCAAGTCAGCTGTCAAACTGTACATTTTATCTGAACAGAAAAGACTGAAACGTTTTCTATAATTCACAAGCCATTACTTACATTCCTACATCTTTGAAAACATTTTACAGTAATGTATTTTTTCATCAGAAATTGTGTACGGTTGTGAGTTCCTCAATCTTACTTGTTGTGAGACCAAGACAAAGAAAATCAATCTGTACCAAATCAGCTGAAACCCCACATAAACAGAACAAATTCACTTTAGATATTTATGCATATCTGTGTTCCGTAAACTCTTCCAGTTTCTCTCGCAAGCATGAGGCCACTTATACCAGCCTAGTATGGAGTGCATGTAGATTAGAAATCTGAGACTTTGTGGAGAAGAACAGAAATGCAGTCTGTGGTGTGTTTTTTCCTTCATATTAGACAGTTGAAGTTCCCTTCTGTGCAATATATCAGTCATTGAGATTTGAGTGAAAGCAATAATTGCAATGTTTCTTATCCTGTTTTGCTGTTTGAGTAACTTTGATAGATTTTGCACAGTGTTTTGCATCATTGATATTTGTGTTTGCTATCTAGTTCAGTTTGTCTTTATGCAATATTTCATGGTGGTGCAATATTTTACTTTTTTAAAACAAAATTTCAGTATTAATAAACTGAACATTATTAGTCAAGATGTGATTTATTTGTGAAAATACATTCATCCCCTTTATGAATCTGCAATAATCACATATTTATTTATATTTTCATTATGTTGAATGTATAAAGGACAAAGTCTCATTTTTAGTACAATAATGCTTTTACGTGTTCACAGTATGACTCACATCAGTAGTAAATCACGTAGGGTCTTAGTACATACAACATCTAGACAGACATTAGAATGACACATAGAATACTGTAGCATCCTTAGAGTTTAGTACACTTCTGCTTGAACTAAAACCCTTCCATACTCAACCCAGGTCACACCATCCATCTTAAATAAACATTAACATAATATTTTCTACCCCAAGCATGACTTAAAGGCTGGTAAAAAAAGAAAAAGAAAAAAATCACTGGCTTTTCATAAGATTTCTATACTTCAAGAAGTATGCCACAAAAGACTTAAATAGACATACAACACAAGAGACTGAACACCGACAGTAGCCTTCGATAAGCATTACAAAGTAATTTTGTCCTAAACCCATCCAGTGACTGTATGGATTCGAGAACTACAACAAACTCACAAACATGACCCAACTCAAGTGTAGAAATGTAGGCTTCAGTAGTGTTTTCAGAGTGCAAAGAACTTGTCTGCCGGTCTCTGTTTAGACGTCAGGTCAAATTCATCAGACTGAACTGCGTGCCTTAAACCATAATCAGGTCAGTCGCTCACACAGCGCAGCCTGGAGCACCGCGGGAGTGAGGAGCATGGGGAGGTCGGGTCACGTGACTCCAGACCCCTCTACAATAACCAGCTAGCACTCTCATAATGACTTACTCACTGCCTCGCTCTTTTAAGTGATGCCGGCAACGGCAGTACTGTCAAACAGCACACAGCACTCATTTCTGCAGGGAGTGCAGACTGTATTCATTGCTTAAAGCTTAGCAAATGGTCCTTCATTTGCGTGAACACAACCCAATGAAGAAGGTTCACCGTTTTAAAAAGTGCAAATATCAATCTGGCATCAGTTTTTGCTAGAGGAAGACATTTAGGTCAGCTGCACAGTAGAGTTCCTCTCGGTTGTCAGTTTTGTATAAAAACAAAATGGTCAACAGTGAACGACCAAAAAAAAACATCATATCATCGAGTAAAATGTTTCTAATCATCAAATTAACGGCACATAACCAGCTCAGACAGGAATGGAAAATGCAGACACTCACACATACAAAAAACTCTGACTTAAATAAACATAGACTTGACCTGCTGTAACACAGACATTGAGACGACAGAGCCAGACAGATAGAGACAGACAGACAGACAGACAGACAGACAGACAGAGTGACTGGCTGACTGAAGCGGTGCTGAGCCTTGAGAAGCAGGTGAGAGATGCATTCAGCGGTAGGCGACTCACAGTGCTGGGGGTCCCTCTCCTGGCTGCTGGTGGCAGGGCAGACAGTGGCGGGACTCGAGAGTGGGGGTAGGGGGTGTGGGAGCAGGCAGTCGTTTTCACAAGCACAACACAGAGCTAGACAGTGCAGGCATCCACGCTTCACTGGCTCCTCTCTCCTCCTTCTCTTCAGTCTGTGTTGGTAGCGGACGGAGGAGGGTTAAGAGGGAGGCTGGGGAGCAGGGGCCGACTGGAGCTCAAAGCACAGCTTTGCCACCGGCTTTAAAGGGGGGACAGCGAGACAACTCAAGCTGCATAGCCAAACAGAGCCAAACAGAGACAGAGACAGAGAGAGAGAGAGAGAGGAGCTGAGAGAGAGAGAGAGAGAGAGAGAGAGAGAGAGAGGAGCTGAGAAAGACGCAAAGAGAGAAAGAGGCAGAGAGTGAGAGAGAGAGAGAGAGAGAGAGACGATTAGTCCAGTTCGAGCGTTCAGTGCAGTGCCGAGAAGTCGAAGTCGGCGAAGATGTCCTGCTGCTCTGTGGTGAGGAGGAAGGGGGTCTGGGGTGGAGTCAGGACGGGCTTGAGGCGTGTGAATTCCTCGTCGAAATTACTGACGTCCGCCGAGCCCTTGATGGAGGGCAGGAATGGGGGCTTCACCTTCTTGGCCAGTAGAGCCTCCCAGTCAATACCCTGCAGAGACAACAAAGTCAGGAGAGATGCATCTTTCTGGTTTCACACAGCCTGCATCATCAACTGCAATAATAGTGCATACAGTAATCATAGACAAAGCAGTACAACTAAATGAATACATGCAGGCCATTAGAGCGGTCATTACGACTGACAGCAATGTCCTTACAATGAGGCAGGTGGCACACAGACAGGTGATCAGTTGGAGTCGGACATGCCTAGTCAGGATACGGGATGCCAATGATCATTTTTGAATCATGATTTAATAACATGATAATTTTTCCATTTATTCATCGGGATCTCTACTGGCTTTTAATTGCTCTAAGGTCATTTCATGTCAACTCAGACAGAATCCAGGAAAATGGTTGTTGCACCATCTCAGATTTTGTGAAGTTTGTCTATATTTTGTTAAATTCCAATGCTTTTATATTTTTTTTTTTTCACTTTTGATTTTTTTGTAATCAAAATCACTTTTTTGTAATCAAATCACTCTAAAAAATGCCTCATCTTTGGAGGCCATGTTTGGATATTAATATATTGAAAACCATTTAGTGTTAATTTTATCACCTATTTTTAATTTAGTCTTAGTCTTAGTCTTGTGACGAAATGTCCTTTTTAGTCTTTGTCATATTTAGTCATTCAAATATCATTTTGTTAGTCAAGTTTTTATTCGACTAAAAGTCTTGTCATTTTAGTGTAGTTTTAGTCAAAAGAAAACTAAAGGTATCTTAGTCTTAGTCAGTTTTAGTCAACACATTTTAGTCTTTTTTTTATAACAAATTATTTCTGATTACCATTTGAGGTCAAATAGTGTTTCACACATCTCAATTTTTCAACAACATTGTGTGTCCACAGGGCTACTCGTCTGTTATAATTACTCATTCTGATTTTTTGTCAGTCAGTATGTTTACATGCACAGGTAAGTCAAGCTACAGTTATAGCTCGGCTGGGATTTGACCATAGACAGTAAAAGATTTGACTGGACCACTGTCATATTAAGTAGACCAGTGTTTCTCAAAGTGTGGTCGGGGATCACTGGTGGTCTGCAAGCTATCCCAAGTGGTCCATGAGCAGGCGTGGTAAAATATAATATAGATGAGTTGTTTGCAATATAACTTGTATGTAAATCCAAACAGTTCTGCAACACTGTCTATGTAAGATATGCCAATTTAAATCATACAGTATGAATCCTCTGACACAACAAGCAAAGTGCAAAGTCAATAAGCAAGGTGGTTCAGTGAGTATGCCTATTGTGTAGACTAATTATAGGCTACTGTTGAAGTAGGTCTAATCTTTTTTTTTTTTTTTTTTTAGCTAGGGTTAGTTAAGTGGTCCTGAAACTGAAAAAGTTTGAGAAACACTGTTGTAGGCTAAACTATTAATGTTTTACTCCGCCTCGCTAGATGGCGATATGCGCCCAAACACAACACATTCCCCAAACAGACTCTCCATCTTAGCCATAGCTAACCTGCTAGCGAACTTTCCATATTAGCTTACTTGCTAGCAAACTTTGCATCATCAGTCTAACTAGATGAATAGTTGACATTACATGCTGAACATTTTCGTATGGACATTCTGGGGGATGTTAATTTGTATGAGAGAAGCTTCAACTTCTGGGTATGTAGCATTGTGGCATAAAGCTTAGGTAGTTAGCTTGCTAACTCTGGTAGAAATCTCCAGTGTTCTTGTTCCATGTAGTTTCGTGTTACAGCCACAGGGTTGCAGCAGCAGCACGTAGACTAGCCTACAGGAAAGCTGTTGCGTATGAACTCATTCGGAATATTTTGAAAACATAACAGCTAGATATTGTGTCTTCTCATTTTGTAGACGAACATGAAGGGAGATTTTATCTTAGTTTTTATTTCATGCAAAACATTTTAGTCTTGTCTTTTTTCGTCAACAATAATGCATCTTAAGATAGTCTTAGTCAGTGTTTCAGGACATTACTGCCGTCTCGTCATCGTCTCGTCTTAGTCATGAAAAAAAAGGTCGTTGACCAACATATTTCCTCTTGTCTCGTCTGACGAAATTAACACTAAAACCATTATTCCTAACCTGCCCAAACTTACAGGATGGAAGACAAGCATGTTCTCAGTATTACGTGACCATTAAAAAATGGTACTATATGCCCATTGGTTTTATATAAGGTGCTAGGTTTGGAACAAAATACAAAAAGAGTGATATTGAAGTCTCCACAACAAATGCACATCAATATAATGGATATAAGGATAAAATGAGGTTGCTAATTTTCATAGTACTAAAGGATATGTGGAGTAGCTAGTAGGAACACTTAAATCCATGTGGGAAAAACTCAATGTAATCCAAGGGTACAAAGTGTCAAACTTATACCATGTTTCACTCATAGATAAATACACTTGCATTGTATACCTCTGCTTTTTCATTCTTGTCCTCGATATAAAACCACCCAGGCTTTGACTTGACTTTTCCCTGACAAAAAACCTGAATTTCCATGACTTACTATAGAATGAATGGTACAATACTGACCAATGATTTCAGAGCAGCCGCGTAGGGTTCAAGAATCTTTTACTTTTTTACAGCGGGAGATGAATAAAAGGGCATTGGATAAACAAAGTTGGGCTACTCAAGCAAGTAGTAAAGCTAATAACCAGATATACACCAATTCTGCATGGAGATATTTGTATTAATGTATTTTTTGTACATTTAAACTATATATTATATGACTTTGCCCCAATATTCAATGACTTTGCCCCAAAAATGATAAAATTCCTTGACTTTCCATGTCTGGAATACTTTCCAAAATTCCATGATATTCCAGAAAGTCCATGTTCCATTCCAGTTTGTGCAAAAAGTACAGAAACCATCCATTCAAACAATCAATAATTTCTCTGTACCATACACTGTGGAAGCAATCGTTTTTTTTGTTATCCTCATTGCCTAGAAATAAGTTCAACAGATTTGAAATTTTCTTGAAAAAAAACAAAACAAACAAAAAAAACTAGCCCAAATAAAATTAACCTGCCAAACCCCAAAGTTGTAGGCAGCGCGGGAGCTCACCTGGAAGAAGCGGTGTCTCTTCACCTCCTGAGCATCCTGCTCTCCAGCTCCCAGACGCCTCTCTGGGTTCTTCTGCAACAGCTAGAGAACACAGACATAAACAGAGCCATCAGTCAGACGTCTATCTGAGACCGCTCATCACCACTCCCACCCGTTACCACGTTATCGCTGTGTGATGGAGGAGCCGATAGCAATGGAATGCAGTGGCGCTTGTGGTGACGTGACGCACCTTCTGGATTATTGACACCGACTCCGGAGAGAGAAAGCGTGGGTAGCGCACATCATCGTTCACAATGCTGTCAAACACTTCCTCCTCGTCATCTCCTGGAAATGGAGACTGACACACAACACAAAATACATTTAAAAGCTCTTGACATTCCACTGAATTAAAGCAGAGACTTTCTAATAAGGAGACACAGAACTCAACAAATCTCCCATAGAAATATATGCGGTTAGTTTGTAGCGCAAACATGGCAGTCGTCTACAGTACACATATCCGCCCTTTCCGCCACCAAAAGCAGACATGTGAATACATTGTGCCAATCATGTGGTATCTTGTGAATACATCGTGCCAATCATGTGGTATCTTGTGAATACATCGTGCCAATCATGTGGTATCTTGTGAATACATCGTGCCAATCATGTGGTATGTTGTGAATACATCGTGCCAATCATGTGTTATGCCATGAATACATCGTGCCAATCATGTGGTGTGATCTCGCAGCTGGAGCGAGGTTGGTGTGTCGTGATTTGTGAAGCATTGTGCACGCGCAGTTGTACTCGAAATAGATGCCCGATAAGTGCTCAAAAAGCATTGCAATATGGCCGCCAAGTGGAGGGACTTGCCTAAAAGGACTTTAAAAAGGATTAAAGCACATGATTTGATTTCATGATCCTGACATAAGATGATGTCTGTATAACCTTTCCTTTGAATTGCAACAACACCCTCACCCCCAATAATAAAAAAAAAAAAATCACTCAATATTCAATCAATCCATATTTACTATCTAATAAATAATACATACTTAAAAAAAAAGAAAGAAAGAAATCAATAAACTCATAAATCTGTGCCATGTTATTACTGTATAGACCCTTTCAAGAGAGTTCCATTATCAGCATCATAGTTGGCCCCACAAGGCTTCCGTTTTAACTTTCTATATGTTATCTTAATGCAGAAGAAGTAGATTGGGAACCAAATAGAATTTTCAAGCATTGTTTTTGTTTTTATTGTTGAAAGGGTCTATAGCAGCAGGTCAGACAGTGATGAGCTCACCTCTCCCACCAGCATCTCGTAGGCGAGCACCCCCAGGCCCCACCAGTCGACTGCCCGTGTGTAGTTGCTCTCCGTCAGCACCTCCGGGGCCAGGAACTCCGGAGTGCCACAGAAGGTGGAGGTGCGGTCACCATGACCCATACCTGCACAAAGAACAAGAGGCAGTGTGAAGCAGGACAGGACTTGCCTCGTGTCAGGGTCAAGAGAGCAGTTACGGCAAGAATGGTTCATTTGTGTGAAGACCGAGCTTGGGGGGAGAAAATGTGTAGAGATTATGTAAATGGCCTGACCGTCCTCCGAATCCACTGGATTTGAATAAATGAGTTTATTCAAAACACTCCAGACGAGTAAGAGGAAGTCAATGTTCATTTTAACAGCTAAGATGTTGTTTAAGCAGATTACAATATTTTAGCATTGACTTAGGTGGATGTTTGTTTTTTGTTTTTTTTTTTAAGATAAGCACCACCATTCCATTGAACCTCCAATAGTCAGACAGATGAGGACTGATAATCCAGGTGGTGAGTGACTACCACACACATGTGGGGAGAGGTTAATCCCACTCACCTTCTTTACACAGGCCAAAGTCAGCAATCCTCACAAAGCCATCTGCATCCATCAGCAGGTTGTCCAACTTCAAGTCCCTTTTAAGCAGAAAAACAAATCCAAGCTATACAATGCAATCAAAAGTCTAATGCCCTAGAGCTGAAGGAAATTAAATGATTACGCCAATTACTTTTGGTCTTTGGAAGGGCTCTGCAAGAGCTAAAAATGTTTGTACTACAAATTGTCTGGGATTACATTTCTCCAGTTTAGACAGCCCAAATTGAGAAAATATATTAACTCTGAATGAAATCCCAATACATATTGAATCCGCAACAAAATATTATTGCAGTCGTGATATATGCAGGCAATTCACACCCTTATAATAGCAACAGGTTTCACTCACCGGTAAACAATTTTGTTCTGGTGCAGGAACTCCAGCCCAAGAAGCACACAGGCAGTATAGAACCTATAGATCCAGTACAGAGAAGAGGAAGTCTGCTGGTACCTATTGGCAGTGCTCAACATTGTTTCACTTCTAGACTCTTCAAAGCAGTAACAGTAGCAGTAGCAGTTATGGTTGCAAAACTAATGTTATCCTGCAGAGCATTTGTTGTTTTGCATATCTGTGGCTCAATGAAAGCTCACGTATTGAAAGTGTGTATGGTGTAACAATATGAAAAGTGTGTGGATGGGGTATGAAAATAACATTCTAAGACTAAATGAAGCAGCCAATCACAATCACACTGGTCTGTGAAGTGGTGCCAAGTTGGGAGCGGTGCTGGGGCGGATGGGTTACCGGGTCTGGCGCTCGGTAAAGATGTTTGTGTGGATGTGAGTCATTAGGTCTCCCCCAGGGGAGTACTCCATCACAAAGCACACGTGGTCACTTGTCTGGAAGCAGCCGTGCAGGTTCACCAGGAATGGATGCCGCGACACGTTGATCGTCTCAAAGATCCGCTTCTCGCACATTAGACTAGACATTAAACACAATAGAGACACCTGTTACAGTGAGTCATCAGGTCAAAGGTTTTTTATCTTTATGATAACAATAAACTTGTAAAAAACTATATATGAAAGCAACTGGTTTTGCTACTCTAGTAGTCAATGAATATCTGCACCAGATGAAATTCAATTCAATACAAGCCCCATAAGCCCACATTCACAGAGTACACATTGCATCTAGACTCTAAAAATCCACTTTGGGCACACCCATACTGATATACAAGTCCCCATAAGTTGAAAACAGTTACATTTTTAGACAAAAGGGTTCCATTAAGCATCTACTTTGAGTTGGGTGTGGTCTTTTACCTGTCGACCTCGTCTCGGGTTACAACATCACCCTTCTTAAGGGCTTTGATGGCGTACAGCTTCCCTGTCCTCTTAAACTCTGCCAGTAGGACCTGTTGGGCATACAGAGTGGAGGGTTACAGCAGACTCATTCAACACATCTGGACTGTAAAACAGTACAGCCAGAGAAAAAGACAGCACAGCTGGAAACAAACCTTTCCAAAGTGTCCCCGGCCGAGAACTGAGACGCAGTTAAAATCTTCTATCTGTATTCCCACCTTCTTCCTAGAAGATTCAAATGAGAGGAAAATAGAGGAAATAAATAGGAAAACATTGTATAAATATAATATATTCATAAAAAATAAAATAAATTAAAATAAAATATATATAGTATCAGTAGCATGTTTCAAAAACTGACCTAGGAGCAGGTTGAGGTGTAGGTCTGACTTGAGATAGGTGGTTGTCTTCTGTGGAGTTTACTTTGGAATTCTGAGAACAATGAAAACACAGAATAAATAAAGCACTCATAAGTAAATCTTTTTCATCAAAAAAATTGTTTATGAAAATCCCTTTAAGAACTTTGTTGTCATACACAGGTACATGGTTCACTTCCAGTGGCGTGTTAAGTGTGGAGTGGGATCTCACCAGCTGAGATGGAGAGTCTGCAGATGGCGTTTTGGTCACGTGAAGGCGTGGTGGTTTGGGCGGCCGCTCGTCACTGAAATTCAGCTTGACCACGGCAGAGTTCCTGTATTAGCACAGGAAGCCTCAGATCACAGATCACAGATGGTTGTAGACTAATAAACTACAACCATCCACTCCACTAATAGCTACAATGTTATCTATTTATAGACAAGTGGTGTCAATCAGAAATACGGTGTTAAGAAACACATCACCATCACACTCTTTATGGGACAGCGTTTCCCACAGAATTGAATTCTATTTGTGGTGGTAGGTTTGCAGAATTAACTTGAATGCAACAGTTTTTAACAAATTAGCGCAGCGTCATTATGATCCAGATTTAAGCACAATTTAGCCAGTCGACTTTTATGCAAACAATTGCAAGATTGTTAATGTTTTCTTTAAATGTACATGTAGGTTTGTTGAGAGACAAGGAGAGGCTGTGCAAAGGTGCACATAGCTCTACAATTAATGAATTCCATGCCATTTAAATAGTACAACATGGAAAATCATTGTGTGGTGGTCAGTGTTGATATTGTGGTGGGCCGCCACAAATAAGTCAATGTATGAAAAACACTGTGGGACTTGCAGGGATCCTGCCACTTAATTGACAATATTTCAAAACTTTTTCCATGACTTTTCATAGCCTGACAGTCATACTCAATTATAGTCAGAATTTGAGTCTCATACTGCTCCATTTTCAACCGAATGCCTCTGCACTCAATTGGATAAACCTAACCAATCAGACAAAAAAGACATTTAATCAAATTTCTATATCTTTTAACAATCTACAGGTACAAGTAGACACACTTCCATGCTACAGAGCTACACAAAGAAACATTATCTTTGGACAAATACCGTAACAATCAATTGACTTTTCCAAAGCTTTCAATAAATTTACAGAATGTTATAACATGAGATTTTAAAAATGACCTTTCCAGGATTTCAAACCCTGTCTATGGATTGGATGTTAGGACATCACAATTCTGTGGTTGTGAGTGTATTTTCCCTTCATATGCCTAGGACATCCTGGCTAATTGCCCTCTGTGTTGCTGCAAGCATGTGCAGCAGCTCTTACCCAAGTTGGGGTGGCGTGGAGGCAGCAGTCTTGCCGTTGGAGGGCGGTGAGGTGACGTCGGGCCCAGACAGCGGCGGACTCAGGGCCGTGATGTTGCCGCTGCAGGGCGGGAGCACACTCATCATCAGCCGGCCCCAGGTGGCAAAGTTGATGTTCATCTGAGCCGCGCGCAGGAAGTTCTTCCCTGATCAGACAGGAGGAAGTGGGGAATGGAAATTAACACCTCGTCTCAAAATAATCTGCAATGGCCTTTGTAAAGCTATGGTATTTTTTCCCACCACCTTGTTTTATTGGTACTCATAGTACTATATTCTCAATATCAGTAGGGTTTGTGTGCATATTAACAACATTGTATGTTAGTAGTCTAGTACTACTACTTCAATACTGAACTATTTAAGGCAAATTTCCAAAAAACAGTGCGCCTTTACGCTGAGAAGACAAAAACCAGCCACAGTATGGTACAGGAAGCATGTGAATTAACTCAAGAAAAAAACCCATACAAATAAAAATAAATAGCTACATTTTAAACATGTTAGAAACAAACTTCCCTGATATTCCGTGACTGCAAAAAAATAATCAAATCCCAACTTTCCATGTCTGGAGTAGACTTTTTAAAATCCCATGATATCCCAGAAATGTCATGACCCATGGAAACCCTAGACTACTAACCCTTCTCCTTGGGGAAGATCCGCTTCTGTCGCTGTAGCTTTGGGTGGCGCTCAATCACAGGGTTTATGAAGGTCACCTACAAATTCATTATAGCTTTTATACTCTCATGAGAGAACAGTGATGACATTATCCTCACCGCTAGATTTCAACATTAGCTATGTGCAGATGGTATCAGCACTTCCCAACTTCTCCTTCAGCACCATCTGGATGTCATGTGAAAACCTGCTCATTAAGACCGCTATAGAGCAAAGGACTGCTTTTACCATTTAATTATCCTATTCTATTTAATGAGCAAAAACAAAATGTTACTGAAAATTTAGGTGTACATAACTAACTAATCGGACACTTAGAACTTACTGTAGTACATACTCAAATAGATAAAGGGTTTCTGTTCATTTAAGCACTACACACATGGCAGTATTTTCTAATGGGACTGTTGCAAGTGCGCCGTCCTCACCTCAGCGAAGAGGGTACCCTGCGGCTCCAGGTACAGACACATGCCGTGCCGCTGGTTGTCCAGGAAGTCCTCCAGCCGCAGGAATTTGACGGCACACAGAGCGCGCCAGTCCCGCCAGTACACGGCAATCTCCAGCTCACGGGACTGCACACACACACACACACACACGTTAGACCAGGACAGCATGCACTGCACACACACACACACACACACACACACACACACACACGTTAGACCAGGACAGCATGCGCAAATATGCATTGGATTTTGGTAGGCAAACCAACATGACAACATAGTGTATGTAGAAACTATTATTGGAGACATAGCTTGAAACCATGAGTGATTTAGAATAGAATAGAATAGAATAGAATAGAATATACTTTATTGTCATGCCTGCATGAAAATTGTCTTTGGTCTCACTGATAGTAATAGTATAAAAACACATAGGAAACATAGAGTAGACACATTAATTCCATTACAAACAGACATATATCCACAGGATGAACACAGCACATCACATGTATCCCCTCCCTCTAGCCCACACACACATGCATACACATCAGATACAAGGCAGACAGCACCAGTTCCAGCCCATTTGTAGTGCTCTTGGCTACTTCTCCCTTCTGTCTAGTTTTTCCATTGTTTGTTGACCATGGAAATTGCATTTGGAATAAAAGAGTTTTTGTATATATTTTCCTGACAGGGAGAGTGTGTTAAAGTCCCCTAAAATGAAAACGGGTTGGTCAGCTGATCGGGAGAGCGCGTTATTGAAACAGTCTAATATGCGCTCGGCTGCCTCTTTGTTGTTAGGACCAGGCACATACACCAATGACCGTCAGCTGGCCAAACTCTCGGGATAAGTAGAATGGTCTGAATGAAACCACTAAGATCTCATAGTGTCTTGTGCAAATCTGTTCTGAAACAGTGAATTGCGTCGCCCATTTATAGACCCTTTCAAGAGAGTTCCATTATCAGCATCATAGTTGGCCCCACAAGGCTTCCGTTTTAACATTCCATATGTTATCTTAATGCAGAGGAAGTAGATTGGGGCCCAAATAGAACGTTCAAGCATTGTTTTTGTTTTTATTGTTGAAAGGGTCTATTATCAGCCAGCATACATAATCAGCCAGTCTGATCTGATTATAGTATATCCATCAACGCTAAAGTGACAATCCCACTTCAACCATGTTTCAGTAAAACAAATGAGGTTACTGCATCGGAAGTCCTCCTCATATTTGATGCAAAGTATTACCTCATCCAATTTGTTGTTGAGCGATCTTACATTTGAAAGGGTGATCACTGGTAAGGGGTGCCGGCTCCCACGTCTCCTTAATCGATTCCGAACCCCTTCTCTGGATCCGCGTTTATTCTTATTTGGTTTCTTAATCCTTGATGTTAACAATCCCAGCGGTATTATAAATCCAGTGTTCAGATTACTTGCGTTAGGCCGACAAGTGAGAAGAAATTCAAGGGAATAACTAATGCGGGGCTGGGCAACCCCATTGTTAGTAGGCCCATTGTCGGCGTTTGCCTCGGATATCGTTGACAGGAGAGTTACCAGAGCGATATAAACAGCGGAAAAGTTTATGGTCCTTGATATATGATGTGCATACGTTGAAACAACGAACAGACAGGTGAGACACAGGGTCAGCAGCAGAGCCGCGCCCCTAGTACAGCTCCGTACAGTACATTTTACTGCTTTGTGTGAATAGAGCGTGAGGTGTGTCCTTGACAGCTCAACTGGAGCCAAAACGGTCATGAGTGAAATGTTATTTAGGGCGAACAATGATTAGAACGACCCAGAGTTGCACTCCTGAATGTAGCCATTAAGCATGTGAAAAAGGAACAGCACTTTCCCCACAGTCAATGTTCTCTACAGCGCATTTCTGTATAACTATGACTTCATACTATTTTGGGTTTTAATGTTACTTTATCTTTCTTCGTAGTGTGACCCAGTTGGGTGCATGACCACCTACTAAATCCAAATACAACCAATCTTGGTACTTTCTGGACACAAATCCACAGAGGTAGACACATCACACAAATCAAATAAAACCATAAAGGTGGATACCGTACACTACCTAGATATGACCAGAGAACACACAGAATAGCTACATAAACTATTTGCATGCAGATTTACACCAAACAAAACCATTCCAACCTACTTAAAATACTCTGTTGAATTCACACATTCACATGCAAACAAAAAACACACCACATCCACATGCTACTACACAAACACAAACAAATCTCCCTCACTTGTGAAAATCCACCGTAAACCCACACGCGCGTGCAAAAACTCATGAAGGCACATTCCCACACAAGCATTACTTCTAAACCTGTCTTAGTGGCAGGTTGGAGACAGATTTACTTTGATGTACTAAAGCCTGCAGCACATCACTTAAGTCCCACAGAAAAACAACTTCTAATTTTGAACTGACAGCGCAGTGTAGGGAGAAAAAAAAACCTGCAGCATTCTGATCATACTGCAGTGAGTGACTTCAAGTGAGAGAGAGGGTGGGAAAAAGAGAGTGCGGAAGGAAGCAAGTCTTGGACCAGAATCAGGCTCCTTGTTGGGCTAGAACCAGATTACAGTGGTGCTGAGGGATTAGCCGTGGGGATTACATGCTGGAGGGGAGGCCTAGCATTGGGGGGTGAGGGTGGTGGTGGTGGTGGTTGAGGGACAGAGAGGGACTGACAGGGTGTTACATTTACGCCAGTCGTCCACACAACTCCGGAGGCGTTGAGCCGCCAAAACCTAGCGTTTTAAGAAACAAAGTCGGCTCCGTTTTAGTTTGAAAACTCTGGGGTCACGTTCAAGTGCATTGTTCATTTGAAGAAGTACTCACCCGTTCCAGCTCGATGCTGAAGCTCTGATCCCAGCACTCCTTACTGAGTGGCCTCCAGTGTGTGCGACCCACCATCCTGTTGTCCACCTTAACCATGGCACTGATCTCCGCTGCAGATTGATCACACACACACAAACACACAGCTTGGTAAGGACTATCAACAAAACATTGGACAATAGATCAAAACCACACTCAAATGATCTATCTATTAAATATTCTACAAAAGGTAGGGTAAGCGATGCGATTTCTATCACGCAACACTTTCTGTAACATTCAGCGAAAATATCCTTACAATCCACGATTTTACGAGTACACTGTAAAAAAAAAACGGTCCTCTTATAGAGCCCAGGCTCTGTGAACTGGAAACAAACCGTGTCCCCCAAACTCCAATAATAATAAAAATAAAAAAGACTATTATGACATCTCACACCAGATTCAGATTCCCAACCTTAATGGATATAGATTATTCCCTGACAGCCACACCACTTATAAATAAACAACCAATATCAAAACATGGCATTTTAAACACACATCCACCATGCTAAGTTTCTCCTATGCTTTGTCCAGTTGTGCTGGGCTACTTTCAGTGACCACTTGGGGTGACTCACTGGAGAGCTCATCACTCTTGAGAGTCTTGCCGTTGGTGCTGCGTCCAGACAGGCCCGAGCGGATCCTCAGGGACTTGGCCTCCGAGGGGCTGGCGGACGACACCAGGCTGGGGACCCGACAGCGGCCCGGCACTGACTCCAGCAGGTCTTGACAGCCCATGAGCCTGACCTCCAAACGACCTGGACACACACACACACACACACACACACACACACACACAATCAATACAACATAAACAAAACAATTTCACAAGCTCTCAAGAGGCTGACTTCAGAGAAACAATGCCCTAGTTGTTACATTGTTGTGTCACGTTCTATATATACAATACTTTGTCAAAGTGATGGCTGCAAGTACCCTTGGCCCAAAATAACTTCAGGAAGAAGATAAAGAAACTAATAAATAAATAAATATATTAGATAACACCACTGCTGTGCAGGCAGCGCTCCATGTTTCATCAAATAACCTGAAGAGGTTGCGCATTGCTTCACCTTATGATGAAAGGAATAAAAGTGGATGAATTATTACATTAGACTCACTCCACTAACAAAGGACTAGAACCACTCCTCTATATGAGGGGGGGAACTCAGCTGAATCTCAGCAGACTCAAATCCTTTTGCATTCTATTTATTTATCAGCCACTTACATCTAAAGCAATTTGCAGTGTGGTAGAGGACACCTAGAAGGAACTGCAAATTCAAACAGTGCAGTCAATTCTTACCCGTCAGAGACGCTGGCTTAAAGAATGACGAGGAAGAAGAAGACGATGACGATGTGGATGAAGAGGAGACGGTGGAGTGCACACGGTCCCTCTGCACGGAAGGCGAGGCGCCCAGGGTGAGCTCCTCTTTGATGGCCGTGCGCTTGCTGTGGTCCGGCGGCAGCTCGCCCAGACGGCGCTCCAGAGACAGACGCAGCAGATCCAGCTTCTGGGACGACTCCTGCAGACGAGCCTGTGCCTGGAGGGGAGGGGCAACATTCCCATCCACAGTTAGTCAGTACTGGTGTGTTGCCAATTATGATTATGAAGATTAATGTACCACATTTAAAACAGTTTTGAACATGTAAATAGTAATACATCATAACATTTAGTCAAAATTAGACTACATTTATCTTGTTAAAAATACAAAAATACATAGGGGGCGCAACATTCTACAGTGCTCATACCATGTATGGGACCAAGTACCCACAGGGACCCAGGTTCGAATCCGACCTGCGGTCATATCCCGATCCCACCCAATCTCTCTCTCCCCTCGTTTCCTTCCTTCCTCTCTATCTTCACTGTCCTATCCGAATTAAGGCAAAAAGCCCAAAAATATGCATAAAAAAAAATACAAATACATTCTAAACATTCCCATTAATCACATTTACCAGAGCACATTTAAGCACATTCTTGAAGAGCAACCACAATTTACACCAAACCTATCTATCTACTCCCATAAAACCCTCTTAATGAAACAGAAGCATCATGTGCCCCCCTCCTGGTGCTCACCTCAGCCAGTGCTCGTCGGTCCTGCACCTTGCGTCCCCCTAGTTGCTTGACCACATTCTTGGCTCCCTCAGACACGGCCGCCTCGATCTTCAGGTGGTGCCTGAGCTCCTCCACCCGCAGTTCCAGGGGACTGACAGGGGACTCTGAGTCATAAAGGAGTGATGGGTGGACACAGGTCATGACATATTGTAACAGCGATACAGAGATATAGTCAACATACTGTATGTACAGCCAACTCTATCAGCGCCTGTGTTTTAATGCTCCACATGCAAAGGAAAATGATAAAGCCCGTGGCTGTTGGTACAGTACAGGACACCACAATGAAGGTCATTTGCTTTGCTTACTCCGTGACACTGCAAACATACCTCATGTGTGCAGACATCGACTCACTGCACCAATAAATAAATAAATAAAAAAAAACACCCCTAGAAGCAAAACTAAAATTAGACACCTCTAATGTTCTTTTAAGTTATATTGGGAAGGAAAAACATGTAAGCTATGCTACTTCAAAGGCCCCAAACTCTAAGCGAGATAAAACTGCTGCTGTTTGGTGTGCCTAGACAGCCAGTAAGCGAGGTAGTGTGTGTGTGTGTGTGTGTGTGTGTGTGTGTGTGTGTGTGTGTGTGTGTGTGTGTGTGTGTGTGTGTGTGTGAGTAAGCAGGTGAGAGAGAGAGACAGACAGACAGACAGATAGAGGAGAGAAACAAAAAGAGAAAGGGAAAGAGGGAGAAATAGAGAGAGGACAGTCAGTTGCTTTGAGAAGGTGACAGGGCTCAGGTTACCCCATCCTCCGCCCTCACCTTCTGGGTCGGCGGCCTCCGCTCCCCCTCTCGTGCCTGGGTGACTTTGATGATCTGCATGCGGAGCAGCTCGATCTTGGTGCGGCTATCCTGCAGCATCTGCTGGGCCGTGGACAACATCTTACGGTCCTGTCAAGAGGAAGACAAGGGACGTCAACACGAGGGCACATCACCTGTACACGATCTCACCAAAGTGACGCGATTAAGATCAAGTACGACAGACACATCTGAGCGTTCAAGAATGCAGCGTGGCATGTCTCGAGAAACAGGGAAAAATGCTTCTAAGACAACAGTGGGGAAGAGCACAAAGTCCCCCTAAGACAACAGTGAGAATCTCTTTGTTTGCTTCCAACTTACAGTTCAGCAATGCAGCTGCCCTCAAAAGAACAACACCAGATTTCTACACACATCAGCACTTCTTATTCCTGTTCCTGTTCCTGATAACCAGTGGCACTGCACGTCATGGAGTGTTCTTTTGCTTCACAAGCTGAGCACAGCTGACTCAGATAATCAAAAACTGTCACATTATGCGTTAGGTGTAATCAGGAGCATCCAAGCCATGGACCTCTTAATCACACAGTGGTGCTGATAGGACAATAATGAAACAAGAGATTTACAGGGCTGTCAAAAAGCAGACCAGAGCAGTTGACTCCCCTAATATGATGAGAAGCAAACAAGCAAGCCGCCTAAACCCAGTCACCAACAGGTCAGACACACAGAAGGTTACTGAACAGGAAAACCCAACAAAGCATTTTTATAATCATTACCCTTCTGGGCTGATCAAAAACACCACACCACACCCAGCCTGCTCCATCTCCTCAGCCTGGATTTATGACTCACAAGACATAAAGAGACCTGCCTCCATACACTTTTGTAACTGACAGGTGGAAAGTCAACAGTGGCAGGATCAAGACATGCTGCCAGTGTCAACTTGTCCCCAGATACACTAGTTTGGTTACTGTAGGGAAAAATAATAATTACATCGCCTACAAATGCAGTGAGTCTTTGAGTGAAAACAAGTCAAAGATGATAAGTATAAAGTGAGTTGGAGAAGGAAGAAAGACTGCCATTCAAGGCGGCCCCTGCCTGCTCTCTATGCGCTGAAAGGGGTCATGTGTCATTCCTTTGTGGCCTCTCAGTCCTCTCCCAGGCATTCTGCGTGTCTGCTGGCCAGCAGCTTCTTCATTGTTGTGGTCTTCGGGGTGTCCTTCCCTCTCAGTCAATCAGGAGCTCAAGCTCTTCTGCTCCGTATCTTCGCACGCACACACACACACACACACTCAGTTGCTCTCTCACACATGCAGCGTACTATCCACTCGCCAAACTCCCAGTTCCTCTCTATGTCCCGAACCAGAGTGTCAGCATCTCGCAGAAAATCACCGGCGTGTACCAAGTCATCCCTTATAGCTGGTCCTTTACTGTTTTACAATCCTCTCAGTCTCTCCTTGTCCTCTGCCTCCCTCCCTCCCTCCCTTCCAGCCGTCCGTCAGTCCGTCCGTCCCTCTCGCTCTCTCTTTCTCTCTCTCCCCCTCCTTCTCTGTTTACAGTTCTCCTTCCTCAGGAGTTACCTCTCTGTCAGTGCTGCTGCTTCTCTCAGCCCGGCTGCCCCAAACCTCCTCGTTTCCACATTGGCCGGTACCAAGTCACATGGCCCACTGCTGTCACCAGGCCCAGGACAGGAGAAACCGAGACCAAATCAGAACCACCAGCATACTGGTGTATGTGTGTGCGTATGCGCGTGAGTGTGTGTGGGAGCTCCACAGTCTAGCTGTCTGGATTAGGCTGGGCACTGCCTGCATTAATCACTGCCTGCCAGAACACCGTGTTCAGAGGCGTCAATGGGCAGCTGCAACAGCAGCACCTCTCCATCTGCTAATGGTTCTCTCTCTTCATTGAAAACCAGAAGCCGTCTTTCCTCCCCTTGTTCAGATGGACCGTGAAATTGGCACCTAACAAAATAGCCAGACCCGCCATTGGGGAATGGAGATCTTGTTTATTTCCAAAAAAAAAAAAAATGTAATGTGAAGGGTGACTGTGTCCTAGCACTACTAGGGGGAGGGATGAGACGAGGCAGGGGGAGGGGTGGGGGATGATCTGATGAACGTCCTTCAACGCAGTGCAGGTGGAGCCAGGGTCCCTTGGCTCCAGACCAAACTTTGAGTGCCCAACAGTTCTAATGATATAATTCAATTACTGTCAATAAGCAAAATGGCATGTGTGCTCGTGTGCAGCATGCTTCTGAAATGTGCTCACTTAGCGGAGTAAAACAGATGGAAACTGAGACAGCGCTATATAGGAGGTCTACATTCAACCTGTGTCCACTTGTCTGTAAGCATTTGTGTGTGTGTGAGTGCGTGTGTCAGTCAGTGCTCGTTTTACCGCATAACTGGAATGTGGCACATGTCTGTCTGTTTCTGTGCATGTGTGTCAACTTACTCTAACTGAACTGCTGGCATAGGTCTGGATCATGTTCTCCGCTCCTTGCTTCACCTTTGTCTCGATGGTGAGCTGCTTCTGGAGGGCATGGATACGACCAGCAAGTGGGGATGTGATCTCCTCCCATTGACAAGGGTCAGGTGATATGGCATCACCTATAACAGTACACAACAATGAAGTACAACCATCAAATTGAAGTGACAGATTGTTGGTTTCCTTCATTTATATATACACATTTAATATCGGGATACACTGGCAAAGAAGTCTGAATGAATCTTTGTTTAGATTTCTTTTTATATTTTCGCTCCGAACTGTGCCACCCCCCCCAATCAGCAGCTTACTGGTGGGGTTGTTGTCCTTCTCGGTGGCCATGGCTCGGGCATTGAGCTCCTGTAGCTCCCAGTGTAGCTGCTCCAGCTTGCGTCTGGAGGCACGTAACTGGCCATCCACATCGGCAGCGCTCTTCCGGTTGCTGACGGCTCGCCGTAGCCGCTCTGCAGCCTCCTTGATCTTGAGCTCGCGCTGGATCTCCTGCCGCAGCAGTGCTCGCGCATCCTCCAAAGCGCTGCTGGAAAGCCGGGTCCAAGATGTCCCCCTCTGGCAGGCCCCTCAGGGACGTGCTCTGAAGAAAAGGAGAGGAGAGGAGGGAACAAGATATCAGTGCAATCTACTCCACCTCTCCAAACAGACAGAGCAAAGTGAAAGAGACACTGACAAGACACTGATGAAGGGGAAAAGCATGAAGTGAAAATAACTACAGGTCTCCAGTATTGCGTATGTATGCACCAAGAGCAATCAATTCCAATGTTGCCAGCTGAAATCTGAAGCACATAAACATGAACACCAGAACACACTTTGGTCATTGGCTTCTGGCCCCTACAAGAAATCCTGTACAGATAAAGATTAGGAGCATGTTTTCAACAAGGTTTACTTTGACGAGAGCTAGCAGAGACTGGAAATACACATAACACACATGTATGACAATTTACATATTTAAAACAAACTGACAAGTTCTGTAAGGGGTGTTCAATGGGGGTTAACTACCGACTAGTATTTCACTGTTCATACAATAAAACGTTATTTTTGTTCGGGACAACGGTCAAATTTGAGGGAATCACGTTTCAAGACATGAGGCTGTCTTTGTAGTGTTCAAGGGAAAACAGAGGCTGCTCTGTCCTCACCTCTCATGGCAAAGCATGCAAATGGAAAACCCGAAATGCTTGCAAGATGGAATATCATAGATCATTTCCAAAGCGGAAAGGCGTTTTTCTCCCCTCAAAATGACTGGACCTGACTATTTTCGACGTTGTTTGGCATTCAGTGTTCGACAGTGGGACAGGCATTCAGTAACCAAACCCTGTTAAACCAGTAAAACCAGAAAGTCTGAATACACTACTCTTGCCAACTCAATAGTTTTGATGCCGAGATTTCGGTGAGTAACTTATGAGCTGAACGTGTGACATAATTTCATCTGGCCCATAACGTTAGTACTATTGTGAACAAAGATGTAAAAAAAAAAAGGCTTGCTACTCGTTAGCTAACGTTAACAGTTAAACGTTATTTTAGTTATTTAATTTCCCATGGCGTACAATAACGTCAGTTACCAGGAATATCAAGTTATGCTGGCGAACGTCTGGGATCACATTATTTCACCCAAGTTAGCTTTTTATTGGGAAAATAGTCTAGTAAATTACAGTGGACGACATTATGACCATGATTTATCGCTAGCCATGTTATTGACCAAACTTTAGGATAGTCTAACTGTAACTTAACGTTGTATTAATTCTTAACATTAATACAACGCCATGGTAGTTTTCAAAAAGTAACGTTAACTATCTAACAAAATGAAATGATGAGGCATTAAGCAAGTTGTTGAAATTAATATCGACCTTACCTGTAGAGTAACGCTCGCCATGTCAACTTATATTCAGAGATCCAAGACCCCCGTTACCACCTAGAAGCTACGAGGATAACGTTCACTCGACTGTCCTGATAACGTTAAACTTAAGCTTTCTTCCAACGTTGTTTCGTCGCAGCAAACTAATACTACGAAGTTAAACTTTGCCACTGGGTTAACGATGGCCTCAGACAAAGTGGTGAGCTGCCATTCACTTAGCCCAGTTTACTTCAAACTAGAAGATAAAGGCATACCAGCTAACAACCAGGTTTAATCACAGAAACACACATTTCGAAACTAGGTCGAACCAGTAGGCCTACTCAGTTTCCAGTATTTCCTACGACAGCCTTGGCTGTTCTCGCGAAAACAGCCAGACTGTCCATTGCACACACCACCACCACCGGTACTTTTCTGAAAGTTTTTTTTTGTGTGTTTGAGTCCGGGGTTTGAAATCTACGGAGACGCCTCCTTGACCAAACTTCTGTTGGTTAAGGCTCCTGCCAATCAAAACCAAACGTCTTGCTCCATGTTTCGCTGACCTCTTTAGACCATGCACAAAGGTGTATATCTTAATATATTAAAATCTAAACACTCTAGTGTAAATCTTAGTTTGCATTTGAATTTTGTTCTACATAAAAGGGGAACCAACGATTCAGTGGAAAGGTTAGTGGGACTAGCAGAGGGCATAAAGACATATATGGCTTTAAAATCAATTAGCTTACAATAAACAAATGTCCAGAACAAAAATGAATAAACAAAAAAACATATTTGAAAGATTACATAATATAATCTTGTTTTCAACTATTTCTGAGAAAATGAACTTTGCATGTTTTGAGGAAAAATACACTATGTTTAAATGTGATTGATAGAATGTTACACGTCAACTTTTTTAGGATGATTACAAAGTCACCATTCGTTGTAGGCGATGGATTTGATCCAGGATAACCATCATTACTGGTGCAGCTGGTCATGCACAATAGAAGTAGGCTACAACAATCTATAAAATAGCATGGGCAGTAATTAGGCTTATTCGATCATTATCTGAAATTATATACATTATAATATATATATATGAAATTAACTATATGCTATACTTTATAATTTAAATAATAGCACTGGCGCATCAACCTCCATTTCATCATAAAATTGGTCCCGACCTAGTCCCGACCCTACTCTACCAAGAAAATAAAAAAAATGCACTGTTGTGTACTGTGTGACGCACTCTGGGCGTTGTTTCCATAGCGATCCCACCTCCTTTACTGATAACCACCAATCAGAAGGTAACAACGGGAGCGAGCGGCGTTTTGTAAATCGTCCCTGGAGAGGCGGGGTTGTCTATTCAATTTTCATAGCTAAAGCGCGTTCGCAGAAGGAGTGGAGCGCGTGAGTGAGACCGAGCTCTGTGTGGTGGTGGAAGCGGCGGCGGTGTGTTAAGCTTCTCGTTCTATGCTGTGGGGGTGCACGACACACGTTTTTAGTCGCACTTCTCCAACCTAGAGTCAACTAACTTTTTTCTTCCTCAGGGGAGATTTGTAATTGAACGGAATATATTTTTGTGGAGTTCAACACTGCCAGAATCCGAAAATCATGTCGGCGTCGGCGGCGAAAGTCAGTAGAAAGGAGCAGAACTCAAACCATGACGGAGCGGACGAGACCTCCGGTAAGTAATGGCGGCCTCCTAAGCACCGCCATTTTCACTTGTTCTCTCCGTAGTCGGTAATGTTGCGAATGAGTTGGTCTTTGTATTGTCAGACGCTGTACGTTGCAAAAGAAGTGTTGAGGGTCCTTCACGAGTGATGATATTGTGCCGCAGCATTCGCTTCAGTGTAGTGCGAATGTGTTTGCGAAACAACAGACCAGGTTCGGGGAGGCCATGTTTCCCTTGCATAGAATTCATTGTGCCACGCATGTGACTTCAAGGAACACCTGGCTATATTTGTCTTATATGCTCGAATTCTGGGTAGATATGTATACAGCCCCAGTTTGGTTAAAAAAATATTCGTTCAATGCATATATATACTTTTGGTAATTGTATATTTTGCTTTGGTGTGACTCATAAGGCCCTGCGCTTGCTAGCATAGTTAGCTAACGTTACGCTGCCACTTATTGTGTCCCGCCATCCTATCTTAGCGGGTTAGCGGCATGTGGCCCTTGTTGAACTGTTTTTGCATTCTACATGACATTGACTGACAAGTTTGCTGACGGTAATTTTGTTGCGCTTCACTTTGGCTGTTTCATATCGGTCTTTAAATACTCCGAACGCAGCTACGTAGTTTCCCGACCAAGGAGGGCAAGCTAGCTAGAGAACGTCAAGTTACTAGCCAGCTAGGCTGGATTCAGGATTTCCAGCGTGCGGCCTTCCTCATTCAAACCACGCGGCCTTGTGTAGCAGCAGGAAGCAGCATCAGAACGGCTTGAGTGGCTACTTCGGTCGAGACTTCTTGAATGCTCTTAGCTAGTATGTTGACCTGTAGGGTACCAGTGTGTCCTACTGTTGGTGAGAATTGATGAGCAATGTAACGTGAAGGATTCATAAACCGTTTGGACTTGCCTTGGTCGTTATCTGTAACATTAACGTTATGCGGTAACATTGTAGAGTTGACCCATAAAATGTTTGTGACCACGTATACTATTGATCTACCAATATGAGATCGATTTTTCTATCGTTCCGCGAAATAATCTTGATATTCTTTGTGTCTCCTTTGCAAAATAATGCAACGTTAGTAAATTAACGTTGTAACGTTAAAGAACAAGCTGACAAACTACATGATTATTTCTATGTTCTACATATTCATGTTTTGTTCGTTGCCAATGCTTCAAATGTTGAAGTTATTTAATTATGTCTCATTATTGTCTCTTTCTAGAAAAAGAGCAACAGGAAGCAATCGAACACATCGATGAAGTACAGAATGAAATTGACAGGTATGGTAGTATTTCATTTGACATTTACTCAGGTTTTTTTTGGCTAGTGCTTGTTTTCTGACATGTTTTCCCTCCTGTACAGATTGAATGAACAGGCAAGTGAGGAAATTTTAAAAGTAGAGCAGAAGTACAATAAGCTACGCCAGCCATTCTTCCAGAAGAGGTCAGAACTCATAGCCAAAATCCCCAACTTCTGGGTCACGACGTTCGTCAACCATCCACAAGGTGAGTTGATACTTATGTCTGAATTGTCGGAATGAGTTGAAATACAGTGACATTCAAGCTGAAGTTGAGTTAATTTCAATGATGTATTAGATTAAAACATGTTATAATTAAATTTTAGACCGATAATGTCTTCAACTAGACAGAAAATGAGCATAATGATTCATCTGTCAATATTGGTGAGACATACATGTGTTTGAGCTGTGAAATGTTTTTTTAGTAATTGTTTTTATTTTTTATTTTTAGTCTCAGCTCTGCTTGGTGAGGAAGACGAGGAGGCACTTCACTACCTCACCAGGGTGGAGGTCACTGAGTTTGAGGACATCAAATCAGGTTACAGAATAGACTTTGTAAGTGTTCAAAGTTTGACACACAGAGACATTTACTTGAATAACAAGTGATCATAGATGTACTTACTCGATTTTGTCTTGTTGCAGTACTTTGATGAAAACTCTTACTTTGAAAATAAAATCCTGTCGAAAGAGTTCCATTTGAATGAAAGCGGTGATCCATCCTCAAAATCCACTGAAATTAAATGGAAAGCTGGAAAGGTAACTACTACTTTAAAAACCCATGCACTTGTGTAGAAGTAAGGCATTACTCTTGTCATTCTTGAGAATTTGAGATTGATAACGGTCTTCGTTCTCGTAGGATTTGACGAAACGTACTGGCCAAACACAGAATAAAGCGGGCAAAAAGAGGCAACACGAGGAGCCGGAGAGCTTCTTCACATGGTTCACCGATCACTCAGACGCAGGGGCAGACGAACTCGGTGAGGTCATCAAGGATGACATCTGGCCCAACCCTTTACAGTACTACCTGGTAAGACCAGCACAATCAACTGACAAAGTAATGTGCGGTAACTAAGTAAGGGATGATGTATAGAACGGCGGTTATTATTGGGGAAAATAAGTCCAGACAGGGCGAACCGGACTCCGACGCGCAGCGGAGGGGTCTTGTTCCGCCCTGAAGGGACTTATTTTCCCAATAATGACCGGCGTTCTATACATTATCCCGCTTATTACACGACTACTTGCCAAAACGAATTGCTATGGATAGATTTTGTTTGGTAAATGTGATTGAAACTGTTTGGGGTTATGGTTGACCCTTGCTTTATGCCACAGATTTAAGTTCTTTTTGCTGCTCATAGGTCCCAGACATGGAGGATGAAGAGGGTGAAGGAGAGGAAGATGATGAGGATGAAGATGAAGAGGGCCTGGAAGACATTGATGAGGAAGGAGATGAAGATGAGGGAGAGGAGGATGAAGAGGAGGATGATGGAGAAGATGGAGAGGTTTGTTTTTTGGGGCTCAGGTGTTGAAATGGGTCATTGGGCCAACCACTTGTGCCGGTTATTGGTTGAGCAAAAATTAAAACGGCAGCTCTGCATTATTTTCCTAATGTTATTAGCTGTGTTAAAGGCTGGTGTTTAACAGCTTCTTCTCTTTGTTACAGGATGATGGGGAAGATGATTAAAAGTATCGGGGACCTATTCCAATTACCTTCGTACCTGTTGTTTTTCCTTTGACCTGTTCATCCTTCAACCATTGGGAGCAAAAGAGCTTTTTGTTTTGTTTCGTTTTCTCTTGTTTTATTTTTTATGATTTTGTGCTCCGTCTTTTATTCTACTGAAGCCTCTCCTGTCCTTACCATGTCTAATAAGTTAATTCCCTGGACATGCCTGCATTGGAAAACTGGTGGCAGTCTTGTTGCTGAAGCCTCTTGCATCCTTTTCAATTACCACACGCATCTCCAAAGACAATAAGAAATGTTAACCATCTGCACGTCATCTTACGTAGAGAGTAATGAAGTAAAATAGCAGTTTATCTATAAGTCTACAAGTACATTTTTCTGTGAATGGTTGTGAGTTGAATAACGATAAGCCATGGTGCAGTGATGACCTAATCATAGATAAAGTAGCCACATTTTGTTTCCCTTTATTTTTTATTTTCAATTTTGTCTCTTCAGTGCAGAGGTAAGCCCCATGAGTTGACACTGTTTTTCCTATGTGTTTTGGACAAATGGGAAGCACCAGCTTGTTGTCACCTCTTGTAAATTTTTTGGGGTCAATATCAGGGTACAACAGTCATTGTGGACAGTTAACAAGGGTTGGGTGGGGCAAGTGGGCATTTGACACATCAACATTTGGGTTTATGTTGATTGAAGTTTCATTGTAATGTTTTACAGACACCCATGAGGTTTGAAATTTACATTTTTAATAAAAACAAAACACAAAAAAAGTTCCTCTTGTAATTTTGAGCTTGGCTGATTAAAGGATTATTATTTAAGTGAGAAAATAAAGAGCCTGTAGAATATGAAAAGGTCTCTTACCTGTGGTGTTTTTCTCCACCTTTCTCTACAAGATCTACTGTAATAGTGAACCTGCAGAATGTTCACTGGTAAAGACTGCTCTTGAAACAGTTGTGGGTGTGTTGGGTATCTGCATTACCATCTCACAACAGTATGCAAATGATCTAACAGTCTACACAGCAACTTATAACATAATTTCAAACCAGTTAAATAGAGGCAAAATAATTTTTCGAATGATGTAATCGTTAGCTCGACTCGCGTTAAACAGGGCAGTTTGCAGCTAGACTTGCATTCCCTTTCATCCTTCCATATTTGCCGGGTAGCCAGCTAATGATTGTTATGAAACGTACAGCCACACTGAGAAAACCCCCCCCACAAATCTATGTAATATGCCTGCTTTTTCTAAGTTTGTGGTGGACATATCTGAGTGACCACTACACCTGTAGAGCGGTGCTGGAAATGCGCTCGCTCGACCTGCCAAAGGACCCCAAGGTGACATGCAGACCTCCCATTGGTCCATCGGTTTCCTAGGGAATAATAAAGCGGAAGTTTTGGTCAGGAGCACAGCAGCCGATCAGCCAAACACGCTACATCAACACACATTCTCTTGTTTCCATGGGAAGAGATTTAAGTTATTTGTGTTAGCATTTTGTCTGTTTTGCAAAGCTAAAGATGGGGTATCATTGTGAGTACACCAAAGCCAGCTGTAATATTTGGTTTAACGTTATTCCCAGATAGCAATGTGAGCTAAAGTTAGAACTAGCACAATTTTGCTCAGCCAAACTGCTTCGCCCTGGGATCAGTTTCTATCATAACCGGGTGGGGGGAGTGTTTTGTTGTCATTGAGTCGGGTAGTTAGGAAGCTAATTAATATTTTAAGGTGAAATTAGGTATAATGTTTACGGATGAAACTTTGGATTCGGTTGGCACCGAATCATCATGGAGAAGATCACTTCAGTCTGTGCAGGAGTCGGTAAGTAACGGTCGTTGATAAGCGCGATTAGCTAACAGCTACCCATGTAGCTAATTCAAGAGACGCTCTGAACACTTTGAAGGCTTAGAGTTAGTTTACTGGTGTGTTCCAATCAATCTGTTGCAGAGGAGCTGTCAAACATTACCACTGCACACCGCAGAGGCTGAGGTACAGGCGCTACATGTTACGAATAATGGCACACAGACCGATGCACAGGACTGCTTTGCTGAATACCACGAGACGAGCGGTGACCACCCTGGCTTAAAGGAATTCTTGGATGGAATCGAGGAAATGGTCATCAAAGAGCTGATAAAGAATTCGAGGAGCCATGCTTTCGATGGGTTTGAAGTAAATTGGGTTGATCACAAAGAAACGGTGAGGACAGTGTTCTGGACATTCCCAGGCTGTCAGACCAATTAGACGCGTATCTTGCATTTGTGGTCTTACCATCATTGTGTTATTAGGTAGCCTGTATTCATCGACTTCAACATCCAGACGCCCAGTCAAGAGGGCTCCAAGTCACCAGTTTGTCTTGGAGTTGCACAGGCTCGGTCATTGCTTGTGCCTTTGGCCGGTAATACCTTGGACAACTCACTCCCTATCACTATTGCATTTTGCTTGTTTTGATACCTTAGATCTCACCGTTATTTGTATAATTTCAGAGTGGATGATGGTGACTGGAACACAGAAAGATGCTTTGTGTGCACCTGGAACTTGGATCGAAGAGGCTTAAACCCCAAGCGGCCTGACTTGACCATAGATGTGGCCAGTGCTGTCATGTGCTTGTCCTTCCATCCCCAGCGTCCTTCTCTGATAGCAGGTAAGGTCTCTTATCTGTGGGAATAAAAGCATTTCTTCCTATTGTTCGCCTACTGTCCTCACAGCCCTGCATGTGTTTGCAGGTGGGCTGTACAGTGGAGAGGTTGTGGTGTGGGACACAAGCCGCACACAAGACCCCATCCTGGCCCAGACTGGCATGTCTGCAGATACTCACAGGGAGCCAGTGTATCAGGTATTGCTCTTCACCAGCATCTACATCATCCACAGAGCAAGTACAACACCGCTGTGTGATTTGGCTGTTACACCTCCTGTTCCCATGGTGATGGCTGATAACCCAGGATCTTCAGCCCTGTCAATACAGCCATGTCAACTTTACATTTACAGTTACATGCAACTCATTCTGTATTTATTCATTTAGATAGATAGATAGATAGATAGATAGATAGATAGATAGATAGATAGATTCAAGATAACATATTGCTGCTTTGGGCTTTTGTAGGTGCACTGGGTTCCTGGCTCCCGCAGAGGGGAGCTGGATGTGATGAGTGCAGGCTCAGGAGGCCGAGTCCTGCAGTGGCGAGTGGAGGGAGTGGAGGGCAGGCTGGTGCTGGCCTCTGGATATGCCCTGGTTCGACAGCAGGTGCCCATGATCAATACACTGAGCAAGGTAGGGGTTATAACAAACACCCAAAGCTGCATTTCGTTTACTGTGACAACTTGTGACACAAAGTTTTTGAAATTATAGCCATAGTTTTGTCCTGTATGCAGTTAATCTCCCACTTGGTCATGGATGTTACTGCATTTTACATTGCATTTAAGTGTAACTCAGTTTGGGAAAATGGACAAAGTATGCAGTGTCACTCTGCAGCTTGGGTCACCTGGTCTCAAACTCTGCTCCTCTGTAGGCAAGAGGTGGCAGCAGCATAGGGGTCACAGCCCTCGCCCTCTCTCCTTGGGACCTGGACTCCTTCCTGGTGGGCTCCGAAGGGGGTCTGGTCCTCAAATGCGCCTTCTCCAGTCAGACAGTGTCTGCAGCACTCCCTGATGGCGAGAGTGTGACACTACGGGCTCCTGCCCAGTTCTGTTTCTCGCCCAGCAGTGGCCCTGTCCACTCCCTGCACTGCTCACCATTTCACAGGTGACTACCTCCATCAGCTGTAATCTTCTTGGATGTCATAACATATATCATTATTGTCTCATATGTTTGGGTACAACTTTCCCCCATTCTATATGAGGGGCTCATAAGACACATAATCTCTTCAAATATCTCACAGCATGTATTCTGCTGCTATTTTAGAGTGTGAATAATGAGACATTCAAGTTCATTATTCTTTTTACACATCCTTAGTTATTCTGAGCCGCCAGTATTTTGAGCTGGTCTTTGAGTAACTGATGTTTCCTAGGCTCACCGTATTAGCCCTAATTTTGAATGTATGAAGTAAATTCATATCATGAGTAAAACTGACTGAGCTCGTCTCTCTCTCTCTCTCTCTCTCTGTCTGTCTGGGTGTTAGGAACCTGTTTGTGAGCGGAGGGACAGATGGCCTGGCCCACCTCCACAGCCTGCTCCAGGCTGAGCCCCTGCTGGCTCTGCGGGTGTGTGACTCATCATACGTGTTTGCAGTGCGCTGGTCTCCAACACGCCCACTTGTTTTCGCAGCAGCCACAGGACAAGGTGGGAGGCATTGTATGATATTGAGTGTGATTCAGCGCTAATGCAGCAGTGAATGCATGTGCCATGGCGATATCTCGCTAGTCTTGTTTGGATGAAATGTGGGAAAACCCACAGTCTGAATTTGAAATCTGGTAGATTCTCTGCAAGCTGAAAAATAATGCAGAGGAAACACATATGTGAAACTGATTCCGTGATCTGAACCATTCCTGCAGATGGATTGAATAACAACTACTTGTCGTATGTCATTCTGGAGACATAAAAAGCCATACAGGAAAGATGCTCTCCACTCAGTTTTTTTGTCAGCTAAATCTCTGCTCATTTAAATATCTCCAGCTCCGTTTGAGCAGCAGTCTAATTTCCATCCATCTAAATTCCATTTAATTAGGCTTAATGAGAGCCAATTTGCTGTTAAATTTGATTGATGCTCAGTTGATAGCTCCAAACCAAACCTAATGCAATTGTCTCAGTCCAGTGATCATAGATCATCTATGGAAGGAGGCAGGCCATTTCCTCAGAGAAACATACACCAACATTTCTAATACACTTGACCCACCCTTTGTATCCAAGAATAGTCATTGTAATATTTTTTCTTTCTCCATAATATAGAAAGTATCTTTTGGTTTCGACAGGTTTGGTACAGATTTTTGACCTGGGTCGGCGGTCACTGAGAGCTGCTACCACGATTGACCAGGAGACTGGTGGCAAACCTGTGTACTGTCTAGAGTTCAACCCACGGCAGACCCACCTTCTAGCAGCAGGAAACGGAGATGGCACCATCAACATCTGGCAGCTCAGTGGCAACCTGACAGAGCAGGGGCCCAGAGAGACAGCCCAGCTGGAGCAGCTAGCCAATGAGGTGGCAGACTGAGCCGGGGAGCCCCAAGAACCAGCGCTGTTATTTACATCCATCAAGAACACTAAGGGCTACTGCCTGTTGACACAGGAGGATGGACACTGAGGTGTCCCATTGTGTTCTTATCTGGTCAGCGTTCCTACTCTTAACACTCACACGCCCTTTTATCCACCCCTAAACTATTCCAGGTGTAAAACGATTAGGCCTAGTTTACCCAAACACTATTGTTAACTCATTATCGGGAATGCTGGCTTTCTCTTTTTTTACTGGAAGCAGTCGAACACTTGATGTAGTGGCCAGACTTGTAGGCCTTTGTGACCTTAAGTATAATGTCCTTTTATGAATATTTTTATATATATCTATATATCTCTATGTGTGTGTGTTTAAAAAGAAACAAATCTGGAATCTGTTTTTTACAAGGAAATAAAAGGCACGCCGTACAACTTTACCAGTTCTAACCAGTAGCGTTTATTAATGCACACTGCAGTCTTACAGGTGATGTTACAGCATACCATCTCTCTATAGTTTGTTAAAATCAAGCAAAGCACTTTAACAGCTAAAAACAACCACAAGGAAAATGCAGACAGATCCACTACACTATTGTTGTCAGTGAAGCACAAAGAGTGTGAGAGATAAATAGTTTAAGATAAGCTAGATACAGATACTGAGTACTATAGAGAACTCTAGTGTTGGAATCATGCAGTTCAGCTTTGTATTGATTGGTGCGCGTGGTGCCATAAACACATCCCGATTGGTCACTGGCAGGCAGGGGGGCGGGGAGATCAATTGACGAAAAGCGAGCGAGTGAATTCCACGAAGTCGAAGGCGGATGGCAGTTCTCGGCCCTTGCTGTCCAGGTAAGGCTTCATGTGGGAAATGCAGTAATCTGCCTGTTCCTTGGTCAGATTCTGTAAGGTTAGAGGGACAGTTTTAGTTTTACAAGCAAAACGATCACATGTCCGGCAAATATTGCGAAATGCAGGCATGAGGGTTGTAGTGGGTACCTGGTAGAGTTCTTCCTTGGTGACGAAAGGTTTGTTTTCTGCGCTGAGAGCACGGAAGGCGCTTTCGATCTCTTCGCTGGACTTGACGTTCTCTGTCTCGCGACTGATCATGAAGGCCATGTACTCCTGCAAGGACACGTTGCCATCTCTGCAAACACACAGATACACTCTCGTATTAAACTATCAAGAAATTGCTATACACGTTCACATCATTTGAAACTTTGAATGACAGTTCAGTCAGTTATGAGGTGTGTGGAATGCCCACCTGTTGGGATCCACGGTGTCCAAGATGGATTCAAACTCCGGATCCGGTTCTCCTTCTTCCACCATGGGAAGGTCGTAACCGAGGGAACGTAAGCACGACTTGAACTCTTGGTGGTTCAGACGGCCAGACTTCTCCTTGTCGAAGTGCCTGAGGGGGTAAAACAAATAAGGCTCAGATGAGTAACAGTGCCTAGTCTATAAAATAAAACCACTGATCTGTGCTTGAAACCACATAAACAAGTTTTTCGAGCAGGTGACTCACTTGAACATCATACTGAACTCCTTCAGAGCTTCTTCTGTCACACCGGTTGTGTTTCTGGAAGAGGAGAGAAAAGCAAACACAATTCAGCCAAACAGGATCGCACCTCCACACAGAGTGAATCACTCAGCTTACTGCCATTATTTGTATGGTGTGTGTGTGTGTGTGTGTGTGTGTTTCCCAGGGGCGCTGACCTGGCCTGAATCTGCTGTTCCAGGTTGTGCTGCATCCTCATGCCCAGCTGGTCCAGTTGGTCCCACTGTTGCGCTAGCCCCACCGTGCTGTGTTCCGTGTACTTGTTGTCCAGGATGAGCGCCTCCTCCATGGCCGCCCCCAGGTCCTCGATCTTCTTCAGCTGGCTGCGCATGGCACGGATCTCCTGGTGCTTACGCTGCAGGGGCACAGGGACACACAGGGGTCAACTCCACACACAGACACAACATCAACAATCAACAGCATGCTCACACTTTCATTTACCCCCAAAAGCGCTCATCATGTCCATACACATTATCCATACATAATACAGCAAAAATGTACATCACTAGATAATGGGTTTTATAGCTGATCCTATCAAGAAAGCCCACTCCAAACACAATCCTAACACACTACACTTCACTAAACCAACCAACGGAACCCTAAATGAAAACCTAATTGAACTGAAAACTTCGCTTTGGCATAAGTAAGTCATGAACCTGAGTAACAATCCCAGGTTCATGAGTGGTTATTGAGGACTTGTGAACACTGATTCTACCTGACTGATAATAAGTGTTAGTGTGTTACCGATAGTGTGAAAACAACTTGTGCAACTGGCCAGAACACAGCTGTATGAATGATCAAGGGCTCTTCCTCACCTTTGTAGCCTCCAGCTGTGACTCCAGAGTTCCGGATTCTTCCACCATGCAGGACCTGTTCATACAGAGCACGATGAGGGATGGCAAAGGTACAAACCCACCCACAGTCACACACACTAGAGCCTTCAGACAGCATGCCACAATCACACTCCTACTCATTTCACTCAAACACACTCATGGACACACTACAATTACATCATCTTGCAGATCAACCTCAACAGATTCTACTAAAGCTTTCTGCAGTGGGATAATGCATCCTGTGAACAGCCAATAAAAGCAATAAATATAATAAACTTGAATTTTTTTTATTGTAAGCATAGTCCACTTATGTGATAATTTCTTTTCTTTTTTCCCCCCTCAACATTTAAATGTTTAAGAATGTAAGCAAGTTCTTGAGCTGGTGACCGAACTTACCGAAGTTTCGTTTCTGAATGGGACCTGACATGATAAAACTATGTATCCCAGAATGCACCTAGAAGCTGCCACTCAGCCCATGCCAAAGAAAGCCATTTCATAATCATGGTATACCTTACCATGCGAGGTTAGGACCTCTACTCACAGGGCTAGAAACTGCTGGGTTTGGTTTCACTTTGTTAATTATTCATTTCCATAGGTGTAATTATGTGGATAGTGAGACAAAATGAAGTTGAATGGATTTTGTTTTTGTCATGGTGAACTTGAAAACCCATTCTTTCCAAACAACGTGGGAGAAGCAAGACAAAAACAAACAAAACAAACGATGGTCCACATTCAGATCTGTAGACTATGTGTGAACAGTTCTGTGTGTATGAACAGTTCTGTGTGTATGAACAGTTCTGTATGTATGAACAGTTCCCAAATTCAGATCTGTATGTATGAACAGTTCTGTACGTATGAACAGTTCTGTATGTATGAACAGTTCCCAAATTCAGATCTGTATGTATGAAAAACATGAACAGTTCTGTGTGTAAACAAATGAACATGGTCGTATGAAATTCATGAACTGTCCCACATTCAGATCTGTCTGTATGAACAGTTCCCACATTTTTTGCAGTTTCCATCCCTGAAACTGGTGCATGAAAATTACGATGAGAAAAAAGAAATCGTGAACTGTACACTCGTTTGAAAAAAGTGCTCAATGTAGCCAGGCCTTTTTTTTTGTTTTTTTTTTGGTTTAAGCAGCTTGAAATCAAGAGCCTCATCTCAGGTTTCACGTAGCCACATTGCAGTGAAGGTTAGTAAAAGGAAACTGCACACGCCAGAGCCCAAATGGTGGGTTTAGACTCGCGTGCATGAAGACACAACCCAAACGGGTGAGGTGGGGTAAGGAGGACGAATCCAAGAAAAAAGGGAGAGGAAAACCTTCCAGAGAGATCATCATCAACCTCGTACTGATAGACACGAATAACCCGTCGATAGGCTATGCTATTCAGAGAAGGGAGGAGGGGGGGAAGGGATGGAGAGTGTATTAAAAAGAAATATATAAAAAAAAGTACTTTAAAGAAATGTGTAACACTAAAATAAAGAGGAACAAAGAGTATACAAATGAGAGATGTACATTCACATAGAAGGTTGGAACCTGGAGTAACAGATCTAGCTGGTTTGGCTTGTGTGCTACTCTCCTGCACCTACCGTTCTGCCCATGTAAATTATGGACAAACCTGCCTCAGGCAAAGTTCCACTCTCCCCAGGTACCTTTCTTAAGGCAGCACCTGGCCTCCGTTGACGTGGTTCTTCACACACCACAAGCACTTCCTCATTCACACCATGTACACACACTCACACAAACATTTTCACCAATCATACATGACAAAAACACAACACTGACAACACAGCAAATGGAGAGGAATAAATATGATATTAACCCATCCAGAAGGTATGTCCTGATAAGAAAAGTGATCCCAAGCATCGAGGAAGCAGCGCGAGAGAGAGAGAGAGAGAGAGAGAGAGAGCAGGAGGGGCGGATGGGGGACAAAGGGAAGAAAGAGATAGATAGAGAGAGGGGGGAGAAAAAAAAAAAAAAAGAAAAAAACATTGGTTAAAACACAGAGCACTGACATCTCTGCCACTTCTCTACCTCACTGGGCGGCACATGAGGAGACACACACACAGAGTGCACAGGAGGTGTGTCCGCGTGAAGCGGAGCAGTGACCCATACACTTAAAGCACCCCAAATAGACACATAGACAACATGGCACTAACACATGCACTGACTTTACACACGGATGACTGAAGACAAAAGCCACTGTGCTGAAATGTAAGAAATCTACCAGTGTTTAGGTCATCAAAGCCCCACAGTGTATGATAACATGCATCAGAAGTGTGTACCAGAACATGCACGGAGAATAAGACCTCAAGATATAGCCCATCAAAACACTGTGCTCCTGACGTTCCATGAGTTGCATGCAAGTCATTTCTGAATAAGGGTCTGATGTAATGGTCACACACACACACACACACACTATGGTAGAGCACACACACACGCAAAACAAAAAAAGCTGCGTTGTGAGGACCCCCACACACACACACACACACACACACACCTGGTCTCCTGTAGCCACTGGTGGAAGGCGTTGGCGTGCTGGGCAAACTCCTGCCGCAGCTTATCGTTCTCCTCCTGGCGCCTCTGCTCCTTCTGCAACTCCAGCTCACGCTCCTGCGGGGTTTAGTGAGAAATGTCATTTCCAAACATTCACAGGTAACCACTCAGAAGTGCTGACAGACCAAAAGCTTTAAGATAAACATCCACATTAATCAACTTTAGCCTGCATCAGAATGGGAATTTCTCAATATAAGACCCACAAGATACTGTAGGTCATGTTTCATCACTAGTAAAGGCTCAAAATCACTTGGTGCCAATTCCAAACATCAACAGCTACACTGGACTCCAGCGAGCATCCGTTACCTTGATGATCTTCTGCAGGTTCCTCCAGGTCTCGTCCAAGGCCTCCATGGTAAACCAAGTGTAGGGGTTGGATACCACCTGGTAGCTCTTGATCTGTCGGTCCAGCTCGGCCAGCTGGTTGAAGTCGGCCTCGGCCGAGCTGAGGGAGGCGCGGAAGGCGTCGTGGGCATCACGTAGCGCCCGGATCTCTTCCAGAGAGTTGCAGCGCACCGGGTCAGTCAGATCCTCCTCAGCGTTCTCAAACCAGGAGTTGAAAGCAGACGCCTTCTTGGCAAAGGTCAAGAACAGGTCCTCAACCTGCATGTGGACAAGGCAGTGATATTGTAGAGGGGCGAGATTCCCAGATTAAATGAAATCTTAGGGCTACAGTATTGCTAATATATTTCTAGACAATAAATCGAGACAAAAACACAGTCAAAATTGTATCAGTTTCTGTCCAAATTTCTATTAAAGACTATTAATGGCATCTGTTGTTCTGTGACCTTTCTGAAGTGCTCCTGGGCTTCCAGAAGCTTCTTCTTGCGGGAATCCGAGTTGGACAGCAGCTGGTTCCAGCGCTTCATGAGCGTGGCGTGGCGGGCCTCGATGGCACGGGACTGTACGTGTTTGGCAGCCAGCAGCTGGTCTTTGAGGGCGGTGATGTTGGCGATGCCCTCCTGCTGGAAGGCCTGCAGGCCAGCATCAAAGGTCTCCTGCAGAGGCAGCCCAGCCCAGCGCAGGACCATGGAGTAGAGCGGACAGAACGAGAGAAATGTGTCAGAAGGGTTTTTGGGGCTTTGCAGACATGCAAGTAAACTCTGCCTTTTTCATGTGTCAGTGTTAAACTATATATATATATATATATATATATATATATATATATATATATATATATATATATATATATATATATATATATATATATATATATATACACATATACACACACACACACACAGTAACAAATTATATACTTAAAGAACACACATCACATTGTTATTCAAAACTGACTTTGGGTTGGACTTCCGTATTGCACTGTATTACATGTCTGGTATGGTTCAGAATGTTATGCATGTACTGTATGCATGTCATGTATGCATGTAATTATTATAATTGCATGTTATGTATCGTACCTGCTTAGTGAGCAGGGTCTGCACTGAGGACAGGTCACGACCATAATCATCAGTCTTCAGGCTGTTCTCCTTCTCACCTGAAGAGACACACACACACACGTCAGAATAACAATACCCAGATCTTTGCTTTGCTTTGCACTAATCCTAATCAAATAATACTGGGTCTTCTCAACTAAGGTTGATGGCTGAGAAATGTTCAATCCATTATCTTCTATCCTTGTAATATATTCAGGAAATTGAGTTGTTAACACCTCACTATTCTCTTGCGTTCGCACTCACCGATCCAGGACTCCACCACGTCGGCCTTCCAGTTGAACTGCAGGAAGGCAGAGTTCTCGTCCAGCTTGGCCTTCCTCTGGGCGGCAGCTCTCTCCAGCTCGGCCACCTTCCCCTTCAGGGCCTTCATCTTAGCCGTGATGTTATCCACATGGTGGTTGTTCTACAGAAGTGGAAAAAAACAAGTTCTCAAGTCCCTGACGTCACAAAATACACCGACATATAACTACAGATAAAAGCCACAAATGTTTAGCAGTGGCACATGGACATATGTATTTGGATTGAGTGACTTGACACACACTTACCTTCTTGATGAGTTCATCTCCATTGGCACATACATCATTCACTCTATCTCTATGCACAGTAAAATCAGTCTCAAACGCTTCATGCTTCTTCAACAAGCCCTGTGGAGACAGACAAAATCCACATGACCACCCATCTCCTACAGCGTCACATAGGAATGGCTACACCAGTCAAGATGATTTCAGAGTGCCCAGATATCATAAGGAGCTCCACTCACCTGCACAGCAGCCAGGGTATCACCATAGTCTTCACTTCCAACCAGGTTCAGTTTCTCATTAATCCACGCTTCCTCTTCCTCCACATTCGCAACAAACTGCTGGTACTCCAGCGACTCCTCCAGTCTCTGCCCACTGCACACACAAAACAGAAAAAACGTTAGCGTCAACATCTGAGTATATGAAGATACACTCCTCTGCTTTGCAGAGAGGAGGCAGATTTCTGTGCTGTTAAGAGTGTGTAGCTGTTACAGAGCTTTAAAAGCAAGGGACAATATCTGTGCATGAGGTCATCAGAAAGTTGTTATATAGAATTATCCATTGTAAAATCAGAAATGCAGGCACAGAGCCTGAGAACTTTTAAGCCCTGCGGTCAGCATGGGGTCTTACCGGGCAGCAGCCAAGTCCTTCAGCTCCTTCCAGTGCTCCACAAACTGGGCCAACCTCTGCTGGATCTCCTCCTGGCCGATGGTGTTGTCATCCGACAGCTTCTTGCCAGTGTCCAGCACAGACTGTTCATAAAAAAAAAAAAAGACCGGTAATTTAGCACAGTCCTTCACAGCTGGTGGTATAGATTACACACTGAAGATTACACCTGGGCGTTCACCTGAATGGCAGGCTCGTGGGCACCCAGCTCAGCCTCCAGCCTCTTATGTTTCTTCCGCAGATTCTGCACTCCTGTCAAATCACGTCCATAGTCCTCCGAACTCACTAGCAATTTCTTTTCTCTGAAAGTGGCAAGTGGAAAACAAAGACATCAGTTCACTAACTGAAGAAAAAAGCTAAATCAGCTTCACACTTCAAACACTTCAGTGTGGTTTTCAATTGCAGTACTGTAGCCAGGACACTAGGGGGCAGCCTTACTTGATCCATGACTCCTCATCGTCCAAATCCCTAAAGAACTGGTGCAGGCGGTGCGACTCGTTGAGCTTGGCACGGCGCCCTGCGGCCATGCTCTTGATCTTGCCAAAGCGACCATTGACGGCATCGCGCTTGTCCTTGACCTGTGTGGTGTCGAAGGCTTGGCTGGACATCAGGCTGTCAGCCTGGCCATTCAAATCCTTCAGACGGTCCTGAGGACACACAAGCAGAGTGCACGGTCAGCACACTCAATGCAGATACATGCACAAGGAGACCGTAGAATCAATGCAATTCTGAATTGGACCAGGCGTCCTTCTTCAATGTGATTATGCTTATATTGACTCTTAGGGAGGATTCAGCACCCAGCTGAGATTACACTAAGGTGTTGAGCGTGTTGGTTCAGTTATTAATTCATATCAATGCACCAATCAGATAGTGGTTGATGGAAATCCTGGTTACCTCATGAGCAGAAATGTCAGCCTCCAGCAGCTGGTGCTTCTTCAGCAGGTTGTTGACGGAGGCCAGGTCTTTGCCGTAATCCTCAGAAGCCAGAAGAGCCTCCACCTAAGAGGAGAAAACCGTTATTTAAAACACTGCAACTGCCAGCATCAGATAGCATCTCAGTCCTAAATCTTCACAGTTTATTCTCCGTTTAAAAGCAAATCTGTAATGTATTGGGTTATTTAATGGTGGTGGTAGCCATGCGTACCTCCGACAGCCAGAAGTCGAAGTCTTTGATGCCGGTGTTGAAGTTCTGCTGCTTGTTGGCCTCCTTCAGCTTCTGGCTCTTCTCAGCAGACTTGTTCACCAGGAACTGCCACTGCTCGTCCAGGGCATTGAGACGGGCCTGATGAGGTAACACACACACACACACACACACACACACACACACACACAATTCCGAGTTTAGAGCACAGCCATTCACTGTATCATTACCACAAAAAAAAAAACACACACACTCGTTCTTTAACTTACCTTGACGGCATCCTCACTGCCAGCACAGGCTCCTCTCTGGATGAGAGTGTTGCCGGTGTCGATCACGCCGCGGATGCGGTCGGCGTTGGCGTGAAGCTCAGCCTCGAAGGCCTGGTGCTTCTGGTGCTTGCTCTGTTGGTGGCGCGGGAGGGGCGGAGGGGACAAAAAAACAGCAGTCAGCGTCACAGAAGGGGCTCACGAGAGAGTGGAGAGTGGTGGAGTTGTGCCGTTTGCCCTTTTTGAGTTGAGTTGGGTTGGGTTGGTCCAGATTGTGTACCTGAGCAACCGCTATGTGTGTTGCTAGTTCAGATTGTGTGGAGTCAGTAAGAGTTTAGTTTTTTTATCAAACTTCCATAAGAATGTGTCTATTAAAGAGTGTCTGAAGCACCATGGCACCCAGTTAAGGTGAGGTGAACACAAACAGTGACATTGAGACACCACTTAACAACGTGGACAGATGATGTGTCCTACGTCTACAGACAGGACAACTGCGGTGACAAGACAAGACACTGATATACAAATGAAGTGAAGAGAACGTCATCCAGGACATATGAGCATCTCTGGAGCTCCTAAGGAAGCGGACATGTTTTGTCTTGTGCTCGTTCCACATGCTGGGATAGGGCGGGGAATGGGAAGGAGAGAGCGGGAGGAGAGGATCATAGCACTCGGCTAAAAAGCGTTCACGCCAAAACAAAACCTACTTCTATACACACATACACACTTCACACTGCTGCAAAAGCTGTTTGGGCTCCCAAGTTGAGAGCTTTATTGCCGGTCCTATTGCAGGTCGCTTTGGAAAAACATAAAAAGCAAAGCTAAAGTCTCCTCCTCTCCTTCCACTGTTTGAACTTCAAGTTTCACCGACCAGATACAGATATATTATTGAATTTAAAGAGACGTCTATGACCAAGTGATCCATGTCAGTGCCTTCCAGGCCTTTGGTCACTGGTCATAAGAGCACCCAGTGTGGAACGAGCTGCTAAACAAAACAACCAGCTTCAGACAAAAGAAAATGGGAAGCCACGCCCAGCAATTACAGTCACATCATAATGATGGATAAAAAGACAAAATGGTTGAACTCAAAACATTAAGGACAAAAAAAAAGATGATGGTATGTTGACAACAAAAATTACAAGATGGAACAACTGAATTAAGAAACCAAAACAAAAAGAAGCCACAACACGCGTGGGTGCGATGGACACAGTAGACAGATGGTACTGGACTACGTGTCTACAACATACGACAGACAGGACACAGACGCAGTACAGACAACACGAGGAGGCCCTAGGGGTTAGTCAGCTCGGGACACTACTCCAACTTACCAGCAGCTTGGACAGCTAAAAACAGACAATAAAAACAAAGAGAGGTTCAGAGTCATTGCCAGTGGTCAGTTGGGAAACGGTTGGCATGGGGAGCTAGCATATAGGGGCTGGGTATTCACAGTTCATTATTTACAAGAGGGACTGGGTATGGAATCTTTATTATTTACATAAGGGACAGGGGATCAAGGTTTTATTACTGACAAGGGAGCTCAGGACTGGAGCAGGATTAACTTCACAGACAGCGGTTATAAACAAACTTGCATCTAACAAAACAACATGTAAAACTGATTAAGATGGTTGTTTTTCCCTCCTAACCAACAACCACTCATTCCAAATACACATTACAAGAAACTGATGCAAGATTTACAAAATAAGTAAAAACAAACAAACCAAACAACCAACCAACCAACCATCAGGAAGAGCTAAAGAGCACAAGTGGCTCCCCCAGAGGAGTGGAGCTGAACAGTACCTGGATGTTGGTGGGGTCTTTGTAGGACTCGTCAGAAGCGGTTTGCAGCTTCTCGCTGATCCAGGCCTCAATCTCGTCAACGTCACGGCTGAACTGCTGCAGCGTCTGGGACTCGCCCAGCTTGGAGCGCTTCTCGATCATCTGGGCCTTCAGGCGGCGCCATCTACAGGCCAAAGATAAACATGACCAGTGAACAATATGATGCCAGTGCAGGCACCGGGGAACTTTAAGCACACATCAGGAATTTGAAGTGGTTGAGGAGCAGTTGCTCTGACCTGTCCAACACCTCATTACGACGGTCGGTGATTTCAGGCTTGGCGTAGTGGTCAGCTCCAATCAGCTGGTCAGCGAAAGACTGCAGGGCAGCAATCTTTTCCTCCTACAGAGCAGAAGTGGGAGTCAAACTCATTAACAACAGACCTACTAGAAGGCTTTACACACCATTACATCTCGAGACTGAGCGTGTCTGGTAAGGTAGTCCCATGTGACCGACCTGGACATTGATGGCCTTGTCGAAGTCCTCGTGCTTCTTGATGAGGGCCTCCACGCTGTCCAGGGAGTCTCCCTTGTCGTCGCTGGCAAGGAAGGCCTCACGGGCAGCCATCCAGTTCTCGGCCTGCTCACAGTCCCTGTTGAACAACTACAGAGAGAAAGAACGCTTTTCAGTCCACTTCAGTGAATTAACCACCAATCATCTGATTAGTGAAGTGACTATGGGCCTTGCTTCTCCTCCATCCATGTAGTATGGAAATGGTGACATTTGCTTTGTCAGTCAGGGGCGTGTTTCCCAAAACCATAGCTGCTAACTAAGTTAGCAACTTCATTGGTTGCAATGCAATTTCCCATTGCCAACCAACTAAGTTTCTAACAGGTTAGCAACTATGGTTTTGGGAAACGCACCACAGATCATTGAACAGCCACTGTTGACACATGACCATCCTAAGTACATGGTTAAAACAAAATATGACAGACCTTTAACGATTTTAAAATCTTTGAGTTGCTACAAGTAATTTAACCCAAAGCACTTTACGAAGGGAGAACCTCACTAACCACCACCAACCATTGCATTTGTTCATAACTAAGTCATTTGTTCATAACGGAGTTCTCATTTCAAACGGAGCTTAATGTGATGTTCTGAGTGTCCTGGCTGTGGCGGCCCCACCTGCAGCTCCAGGCACTGGTCCAGCATCATCCTGCGCTGCACCCAGGCCTTCTCCAGGTCAGCCCGCTCACGGTCCAGCGCCTCCAGCTTCTGCTGGATCTCAGGGCTCGCATAGTGGCCACGGGCCAGCAGCTGCTGCCCAAACTGCTCAAAGGCCTGGAAGGTGCCCGCACGGGCGTCGATCTCAGTGCGGTGCTCCTGAGAGAGAAAGAGAAAGAGAAAGTGGGTGGGTGGGAGAGAGAGAGAGAGAGAGAGAGAGAGAGAGAGAGAGAGAGAGAGAGAGAGAGGGGGGTGGGAGGGAGGGAGTTCCAGAAGACAATGAGAGCCCAGCAATGAACTGAAGAGTAACACAAACTATGTGAGTTCTTGTAGAACTTCAGTGAGTCCAGCGATCTACTGAAACTGTACAACACAAGTCAGAACTGATGTGACTCTGGCAGAGCTCATTGTAGCTCTGAGTGAGGAGTGTGGTCAGGTCAGGTCAGCTACCTGGTGTCTCTCCAGCAGGGCCTCGGCTCCGGTCACGTCCTTGGCCAGCTCGTCTGAGGACACCAGCCCCCTGATGCCGTTGATCCAGGACATCAGGTCTCTGTGTGCAGAATAATCAATACCATCACATGTCTGACCTTTTTAAAAATCTACCACTGACTATTCTTCACATTTTTGAAATTACCTCCTGTTTTTTCTGCCTTTCAGGAGAATCATGTAACAAGTGGTGCAAGAGTCATCATAATGAGAGCATTCAAACGTCCATCCACACGGCCCTCACCTGAAGTCACTGAGGAAGCGCTGCAGATCGTGGGAGTTGCCCAGCTTGTCCTTGCGCTGGTCAGCGCGGCCCACCAGACTACTCCAGGCCGTGTTCAGCTCCGTGCACTTCTCCTTGATGTCGTCCACCGCCTCTGGGTGCGACTGGATCAGACGCTCGGCGGTCTCGCCCAGAGAGTTCACCTGGTGGAGGAGAATATGTACAGTCAACAGAACACTCACAGCCAGCGGTTATACATATACATATACACACACTGTATTGAGAAATGGGAATAAAGTGTCATAATGCATTGACATTAATGTATTATGACGGTGTGTGTGTGTGTGTGTGTGTGTGCGTACCTTGTCTCCCAGGGCAGCCAGGTCCCTCTCGAAGCCCTCATGTTTGCGCTGCAGGGCCTGTACGCTAGCCAGGTCGTGGCCGTAGTTATCGGTGTTCAGAGCCTGGTTCTTCTCCTCGATCCACTCCTTAGTCTCATCAGCATCCCTACGTACCACACACAGCACATGATCCATCAGTCTCCCTGTGTCTGCATTTCTCATCAGTGGCATGGCATCACTGAAGGTTAGGCTATAATGCTATAAAATATCTGATGCATTTAACATACATTTATGTATATGTCCTAACTATGTGATCATGTCCTTCTGTGTGTGTGTGTGTGTGTGTGTGTGCGTGTGTGTGTGTGTGTGTGTGTGTGTGGGTCTGTCTGTGTGTGGGTCTGTCTGTCTGTGTGTGTGTGTGTGTGTATGTGTGTGTGTGTACACTTCTCTCACCTGTGGAACCTCTGCACCTCGTGAGCACTGCCCAGCATGTTACTCCTCTCCTCGGCCAGCTGCTGCAGAGCCCTCCAGCGGTTATTCAGCTCCTACAACACACACACACACACCACACACACCATTCCAACTCTCTCGCGAACTCACACACATTCACAGGCAGGGAAACAGATGCCCAGCTGCAGAGAGAAAGAGGACTGCTACCCTTAAGACTAGTGTCATTAATATTAATGTCATATGCCATTGTCTCTAAAAATATATATTTTTATTTACGGTATTAATGCATTTGAAATGTTATTATCTACAAATGAACTGTAATCCATTTTAATCTAGTGTATAAAGTCAGACTGCCCAGCAAGAGGTAGACTGACAAAGCTTCATAAACACAATTATTTTATTCCTTCAAATGACTATCTGGTAATAATTTCACTATTTTATCTATTTAAAACTGTAAGTGTGTGAAAGCTTGCTGTTTTATTAAAGATGGCATAAAACAAAGATTGTTGACATTCAGGCAGGGCGGTACCATGGAGGAGATTAGGAAGGCGATGCACAAGCACGAACACACACAAAATGGAGGATGGACAATCAGAGGAAGCATTGGGTTTTGGCCGCTTCCTGCCTAAGCTCAGGTCAGATGAACAGTGAAACAACATGTAGGGGTCTGATGGATTAAACTGAGGTATGCAACACTTAAACAGAACGCTGTTAACTACGATGATGGCAATGACTTGACAACGACACAACAAATCTACAGACACGCGGAACAGAAAAGACAAGGACAAATCTAATGAAAATGCAACAAAAATGGAGCTCAGGACAAAATGGAGTACAGGAAGACACTAAACAGTTGGACCGGTGGCTCCATGCCAACACCACAGGAACACAGACAGACTCATGGCTGCGGCGGGTTAGTGTCCAGAACACATCAATCAGACATAATGCAGGTGGTCAGTTGGACGGGACTGCATGGACGACGAGGAAGATGAGGAAGATGGGGGAACGGGAACAGGGCGACTGGGGGTGGGGGGGCTGCAGACCTGATCTTACCTTAATGGTATTAAAGTTAGCCGTCGTTTGGACAGCCAAGCGAACAGACTACAGAATAAATGGGGGGCGTGGCATAGGGAAGGGAGGAGGAGAGAGACAGAAGAAAAACCGCACCAGTCAAGAGTCACCACATCAGAACACGTTCAGAAACCAATTAACAAGCGCCATTACCCGGCACTGCAGAGGAGCAGAGGCCCAAACCACCAAAAGCACCACCATGCCACCAGCAGAGAGCATGCATTAAACATTTACCACTACAAGACAGGGTGCTGCTGGCTCACGTTTCTGTGTCAGAGTGTGTTTCTGTGTACTTGGATAGGGTCTATTGTGTAAGATGGTGTAAGTGTGGTTGAGTGTTAATTTCAGGTCAACCCAGCAGAGACCTTAGTACTGCTGAGATGTGGTGGAGAATTACTGAGTTATTGTGTGTTCCAAAGGAAGACAAAGGACTGTCTGCTCTTCAATTTCAATGGGCAATCTAAAGGTCTTGTTGTAGCAGTTGTAGTAGCAACAACAAATTGTAATTTGAAAGTGGGAACATTACATTTACACAGGGGTCAACTCAAAGGACTAAATTAGTATATACACACACTCATGCTTTTTTGCTTTTTCATTTGGTTAAAAGGTCAAAGTTCAAAGTTTAAATGTCAGTAACTGTAAGACACAGTGGCCTTGTGGCAAGTCAAAAATGTCAGTTTTACCTTCCATGGGGAGGCGTTCTTAGAGTCCCCTTCATCCTGTGGAACGTATAAAAACCTTACTTTAGTTTATCTAAGTACACTGAACATAAATAATATTTTAATGGAAGTCATGCAATGGGCAATTCCATGGAAAATTACATTTTTTGTAACATAACACCAATAAAATGGGATGGTATGGTATGATGTGAATGATTACATGAAATTTGAGGATTTGCTATTTCTGGCTGAAGAATGTAAATGAGAAAAAATGCACAAAAAAATAATGTTATCATTCACATCATACAAATGCCAAGGCATTTCACTGGCGTTATGGATGTGACAAAAAGTCCATTTTCCGTGGAATTGCCCCAATCCACCACAAAAAGATCACCTCCAAGGTTGCAAACATGCACTGGTATGGTTCAACATAATCTACTGTGAAGTATCCCATTTAAATGAACAGTAAAACGTGCCGACAGATGTTAGTAAGACAAACATCAAATCCCCTGTAAAAACCCACACCAGTGGTTAGCATGGCATGCAGTTCTACTCTAGGTACAGACTCGAAAGAGTCTACCTGGCCAGGTGCTGAGGCCAACATCTCTTGTTGCTGAAGAGGAGGAAAAAAATTAAACAAAAAGAGTTGCATGGGTCATCAGTACATTTATTCAAACTCATGTCTGTTGCAAAGTTAAACACTGAGGACTGTAAACATATAGCTGCTGTAAAGAGGACTAGACATATGGCTACTGGAACAAGGACTGAGTGGCCGCTGTAAAAACATGACTTAATAAGTGGCCCCTGTATAGAGGACTGTACAGCTGTAGCTGTTTTAATGAGGACTGAATGTTGCTGATGTTGCTGTAAAGAGGACTGTAAACATGTATCTGCTGTAAATACATGACTGTAATAAGTAGCTGCTGTAAAGACAGGACTGTAAACATGTATCTGCTGTAATGAGGACTGTAAACATGTATCTGCTGTAAAGACATGACTGTAATAACTGGCCGCTGTAAAGAGGACTGTAATAAGTGGCCGCTGTAAAGACATGACTAAGGTGCTGAGTGGGCTCACCTGGGCCTGCACCACAGGGGCCTCCTCGGCCATCAGGCCCTCAGACTCCAGCTCAGACGCCACCTTGTTGATGTCCCTCAGACGAGACTCATTGGCCTTCAGGTCCTGAAACAAACAAAAATTATATGATTAAAATAGATTTCCAGGACAACTGCACAACTCCCACCACAGATTGCAGAGCTTGGTACTAACATTTCCACCTTGCATGGCAAGCTTCACAAATACATGATAATAGAAAATACTAATATGTACAGACAGAACAACTCCTTAATACGTATACCTATGACAGAACAGCTCCAGCTAAAAATGAAAACCTCTCTCTAGGCCAATCTTCACAAATTCAGACTACGGTCTTGGCGTGGAGGTGGACGGTGGGTCGGTCAGTCGTACCTTCTGGAAGTCATCAAACTTCTTCTGCAGCACCTCCACCTGCTCCAGGTCGGAGCCCACCTCCTCGTTGGTGAGGGCGCCCTCCTTCTCATTGATCCACTGCTGCAGCTCGTTGGCCTCCCGGAACAGCATGAATTTCTTGCAGCTTTTCTCCAGCATGTCCTTTCTCTTCTCACCCAGCTCCAGCAGGGTGCCATACCTGCAGCGACGCCACACACACACACACTTACAATCACACATCGGGTGGCTCTGGGCCGTATTTACAAAGGGGACGCAGGCTCAGGTTGACTCAAAAGTCCCAACAAAGCATTGGACGTTGTTGGGAAAGTTATGGTTGAAACCATGACAACTACTCTAATTGGTCTTTTAACCAATATGAAAACACTTTCATTTGGTTAACCACATCCACAGCAATGGATGATTACTTAAAGAACAAAATGTTTACATCTGGTGAAGCAAATTCAGAAGAGGTTTTGAAAACCTATTTTGTCTTGATTATACAGATTTTGTAAAATCAGGATGCATGAGCAAGTCTTCACAAATTCTACAACACACACTGATGGAGAAAGTAGATGGAAAATCACACCAGGTAACTATCTACCAATCAACACAAGACAGCAACAGAGAAGGAGGAGCAGTGAGAGAGCACTAGCTTCTATTCCCAAGCTGAATAGAAGCCTAAAGGAAGATGGAGGATGCATCTGTGACACGGATAAAGAGGAGGAAGAGGAGGAGGCACAAACGAGACACAATGCATCACTAGATACACCACACAGAGTTAGTGAACAGAAGACAAAAACGGTTAAATCGAAGAATAAAGGAGTGAGCACCGATGTTTAGGGAGTGGGTCTACGGCACGTGGCTTGGCATGGTGGATGATGATAGAAGAGAAAGTGAGTGACAAACGGACCACAGTAGACAAAGAGAGGGAGGCTGGTCCTGGAGGTGTGTGGGGGGTTGGGGATACTCACAAGTCCTCCACCTGCTTCATGCGTACAGACACACTGCACGCCTCCTTGGTGACCAGCGTTCTGATCGAGAGGGAGGGGTCACCCATGCATGCGTTAGTGGGTTAGGGGGAAAGAGAAGAGAGAGAAGAGAGAAGAAAAGGGCCAAGAAAAAAAGAGCAAGTGATGAAGTCATTAGTAAGAAAGAAAGAAAGAAAGAAAGAAAGAAAGAAAGAAAGAACAGGGAGGGAAAAAGGTGCTTCTGGTGAGAGCCAACAGTTAAGAAGTATTCAAAGTGATGGAGGCTAGTTAAGAGTGAGTGTTTAAAACAGAAGGTTCAGAAGAATGTTAGCTTCCTGTGAAAAGTCTTGGAAATCGACTTAAAGCTCTTAGTGCAGGAAAGGCATGCTAGACCTGAATGCTCTTAACCAGTCAAGAAGTCGGATTTAAGAAGCACTAGCTGCGAGTGGTGGTTCTGCACATTCTCTTACTGGTTCTCAATCTGATCCTGACGCAGGCCGATGCTGCCCTGTTCATCGAGCAGGTTCTCGCGAGAGGACGACTGGGTGGGGTCCAGCTTCTTCACATAGGCCGCGGGCACAAAGCCCTGACGGTCATTCACCTCCACTTTCCACCAGTCCTGAGGGGAGAACGCAGGGCAGAACATGTTAACGTTAGACTGGACACACTGGACCGTCAAATCAGGCCTTGAGTTTAGTAGACATTACAACCCGGTTGCTCTTACAATGTTATCATCTGTAAGTGCTTTTTTTGAACAAGCTGTTTAGTATAGGCTATAGAAAAATACACTGCCTGTGTGTATTTTCTATTTATCACTTCTATTACAGTGGAGAATAGACCTCGGCATTTAGGGCTAGAGTGCAGCTCTGTGCAGTACCTTGTTGGTGCTGTTGAGCAGGGTGAGGATGTCACCCTTCTTCATGGTGACCTCGCGTGGGCTCTTCTCCTGGTAGTCATAGAGGGCCAGCACCAGCTCCTTGCCAGTCTCATCGTCGGTGGGCGCCACTTGTTGCTTTTGGGGGTGGGAAAAGAAATGCACATTTACTGTGACTCACAACACCACTCCATTAACACCATAAGTGTTGAATTATTTCTTAGTTATGCTAAATTGTTATTAGTAACAGTATAAAGAATGGTTTTAACTATTCTTTTGTCCTATCAGACTGTATGGAATCTTCAGTGTGCTCTGTGCCAGACTCACCCTGCAGGCCTGAGCCTGCTCCTTCAGGGACTGGATGCTGCTGCCGTAGGCGCTCAGGTCAGACATCAGAGCCTCATGCTTCTTCAGCAGAGCCTGGGGATGTGGTCAGATGAGGACAGATTAGCACACATGACAAGACCTCTTACTCTTCAACACCCTTCACCCATCTGAACGGCTTAGACTGATGAATGGATAGTCCTCAGCTGATCTGGAAGTCTAGATGCTTTAGAAGCCTTTAGAATTGAGCATACATTTTATAACCAACACCACAGATTACTTCTCTTTAGTACATTTACGGATCTGCTGAATCTAATCACCATTTTGTTGCCATAGTGTTTAATCATCAGAACTGCCAGGTTGAATGCATTTATTTGATCACACATAGTGACCACCAGAGACAAGAGGACAATGAAGACCATCTTCTCCTCACCTCAGCCGAGTCCTCGTCTTTGCCGTAGTCGGGGCTCCCCACGATGGGCTCCTTCTCCCGCATCCAGGACTCGGCCTCGTTGGCGTCGGCGAAGTACTGCTGCGCCTGCAGAGAGTCCTCCAGGTCCTGGCGGCGCTGGCCAGCCTTGCCCTTCAGCATGTCCCAGCGGCTGTTCAGTTCACCCAGCTTCGCCTTCACCTCCTCACCAGCAAAGTGGCCTGACCATCCACGGAGGGAAACAACACTTCAGCCACCTCAGTAGGTCTCTGCTCTCAATTCTCATTAACCTGGTTACAGTTCTACATAAGCTTTAGGTTTTACTCCAAGTATCAACGTGAAAAACACATTTTATGTCTCTTCATGTGTTAATTAAAGTTGCAAAGGAACATTTCCAGAGTTCCTCGTCAGGTCTGAGGTACCCACCTTCCTCCACCATGGCCTCGCCCTTCTGGGTGACTGCCTTGATGCGTGGCTCGTGTCCACCAATCTCAGCCTGAAGGGCCTGGTGCTTCTTCAGCAGGTTCTGCACTCCAATCAGGTCTTTGCCTGAGAGAGAGAGCGCAGAGGAGAAAGATTAGGGCCAGGAACATCATTATTCTATGATCATATAATCTGGTGCATTTACCCATCCCAAACACCTGACTCCAAGAACAGTAGGCACTGTAGAGATACCTCAACCTGCCTCTTATAATCCCCCCTAAAAGTACAAACACGCACTTACAAATATCACACTCAAATCACATCAGTATGGGCAACTAATCTACATAATCGATACCCTTTCAGGTCCATACACAGTCCACCTCTGATCGATGTATCTACTGACCTCTGTTGGTGGAGGCGGCGATGGGCTCCTTCTCGCGGATCCAGGTCTCCTCATCCTCCACGTCCCTAAAGAGCTGCTGCAGGCGCAATGAGTCGGACAGCTTCTGCTTGCGGGCGGCCATGGGCTCCTTCAGGGCCTCGTAGCGCGCCACCAGGGCTTCCTGTTTCTTGCAGATGTTGTCGGCGTCAAAGTGGCCGGCCTCTTGGAACTGACGAGCCTGGATGGTGATGCCGTCAATGCGGTCCTGTTTGGGAGAGAGATTTAGGGGACAGTGTAAACATATGGCAGGTTTAGTGAGCTAGTGGTGTGGGACTATTTTTTTGGGCTTTTTTTTTTTTTTGGACAGGACAGTGGAGAGTGACAGGAAGCAAGTGGGAGAGAGAGATGGGGTGGGATCGGGAAATGACCGCAGGTCGGATTCGAACCTGGATCCCCGTGGGCACTCGGACCCGTATATGGTACAGGCGCTGTAGCCTGCTGCGCCACAGCGCCCCCAGTGTGGGAATATTTTGGTATAAAGACTTAATTATGCTATTCATACTATCTAGATCCTCATTTGCCTACATTTATAAAGCTGTATTTATACACACTAAAGGAGGGAATGTAGATACAAATAAGTAGAAATGAAGACCCATATATTTAAAAAGGGCAAAAATGACTTATTTTACATTGAGGAGACTTCAACATATTTACACATCCATCAAATTAGTCAAATGATGGTGACTGATCCGTTTCCTGAGCAACAGTCAGGTCACTCCAACACCCTTTTACCTGGTGGGCAGCTACGTCAGCCTCCAGCAGCGCGTGCTTCTTCTGCAGGTTCTGCACGCTGGTCAGGTCTTTGCCGTAGTCGTCAGAGGCCAGATGGCCCTCCACCTCGTACAGCCACAGCTCGATGTCCTCCACGTTGCGGTTGAACTGCTGCTGCTGGTTAGCCTCACGCAGCTTGATGCCTGATGGGAAATGTAGTACAGAGAAGAGTGAGGAGTGGCTCTAAAGACATCCATCAATGCTGCTAATCCACAGAGTCACTCTTCACAATACAATGCAGAAAATCACTCTTCACAGACCAACCATTACATGACAGAAAAACAGTATAGACGTTCAAGAAAGGGGTCTGTTTAATGATAAACATTTAGGACCGCTAGGACTTCCTTTCCTTTCCCACTATTACTAAATTATAGCCTGGCTAGCGCCACCACTTCTCAATGAGACGTGGTCTGGGAACCAAACGTTTATTTTCTCGTATTTGAAAAAAATGCCCAGATCCTTTTATTGGGTGGCACGGATGTCTATCAAATGCGTCTGTGCATAGCTCATCATCGTCTTGCTTTCCCCCCTGTTCTGTGATTGGTTCCCTATCTCAGGCGAAAATTTGCTCCATGGTCTCCAGGCTGCCTTAGCAGCGTGAATCAAATCAAACTAAATTAATGAAATGTGGAAATATATGTAAAAGCTAAAATTCAACACATTTGTACATTGCTCAATAGATAAACACTACAGACAAACCAAACCATTTGGGTCCTCACCTTTGAGCTCGGTGGCTTCCAGAAGCTTCTTCCACTGGGTGCTGACCTCGTCCATGCGGGTGGACACCTCGCCTGAGGCGTAGTGGTTGCCGTCGAGCAGTTCCTGGCCAGACTTCTGCAGAGCGTCGATACGACTCTGGTTGGCGGAGAGCTCGGCCTCGAAAGCCTGGTGCTTCTGCACTTTACCCTGCAGGTTGGAGGGGTCCTGAGAAGACAAGGGGGGAGAAGAACCAAAGATGAAGCTTCAATTTCCCTGAATAATCTGATATAATATAACAATAATAAAGGAAAGTGACGAATCTATTGACGACTGCACCTCACCAGCACCTGGAAGGCTGTGCACAGGAACTTTATCATTTTTAATAACAATAATAAAATTAGACTGTTCAATGCATTGTCTACCTATGCATATTGTGTATGCAGAATTACCGTACTCTGTTTTTAGTCATTTTATTTAATGCAAACATCCTTTACCAAGAAAAACAGAAATGGAGCTGACGATGACCCACCTTGTAGGCCTCGTCAGTGGCAGTCTTCATCTTCTCGTTGATCCAGCTCTTGAGCTCGTCGGAGTCGCGGAAGAACTGCTGCAGGTGGAAGGAGTCTTCCAGAGCAGCGCGGCGAGACTGAGCACGCTCATGGAGGGCGTTGCGTCGACTCAGCAGCTAAACGACAGAAGGACAGGATGGTCATCTCTCATAAACTCACTCATGTAATATACTTCATATTCAACACTGTCTACTGTAACAGGTTGCCATCCAAACTATTCGCAGTGGCTTCCATATCATATGATGTCAAACAGGAAGTGTGATTGAGTGTAAAAGAGTAAGCACTCACAGCATCTCGGCGAGTGGCCACATCCTCCTTGGCGTAATGGTTGTTCTGAATCAGCTTGGTGGCAAACTCATCGAGGGCCTTAAACACAAGAGAGGACAGAGCAGCAGGTTACGTTTCCCCATCAGAGACTCAGCCAGTCTCATCTGAACAGGTGTTACTGAGGTGTGCTACAGAGGGGGAGCCTTACAGTGATCTTCTCCTCCTGGGCACTGAGGGATTTCTCAAAGTCCTCGTGCTTCTTCAGCAGAGCCTCCACACTGTCCAGGGAGTCACCCAGGTCCTCATTCAACAGGAAGGCCTACGGACAAGGGAACGATTTCACAACGGTTTCACCAAGCTCCTATTTTGGACTCACTTAGCTACGACACTATGTGTCTTGTAGAGTATGTCTGGAACTTACTGAACAGGGGTGCGTTTCCCAAAAGCATAGTTGCCAACTTAGTTGGTTGGCAATGGGAAATTGCATTGCAACCAACAAAGTTGCTAACTTAGCTAGCAACTATGCTTTTTGGGAAACGCACCCCTGAACATTTTAAAATGTTTGACAAACTCAAACCCAGTTATCAGATACTGAGCTACCCCTCAATAATGCTGTGCTTATGAGCCTCATATATTATTATTATTATTATTATTATACGCTTATACTCTTTTATATTATTATACTCTTATATATTATTATACTCTTATACGCACCTCCTGTTTGCTCATCCAGTTGTCCACCTGCTCGGTGTCCCTGTAGAAGAGCTGCAGGTCCATGCACTGCTCATACTGCTGCCTACGCAGCTCCCACAGCTCCAGCAGAGACTCCTTCTCCTCAGACAGGATGCCCAGCTACACACACACACACACACACAAACACACAAAAAGACATCAATGTGTGTTCTCTAGTTCCACCACTGTAAAACATAGAAAACACACGCACACGTATATACACAAACACACACATACACACACATACCTTCTCTTTGACTTCCTCAGAGGCATAGTGTCCGGTGTTGAGCAAAGCCTGGCCAGCTTCGTCGGTGGCCTTGAAGCTGTCTTCATGAGCATCAATTTCTCCCTGAGAAGAGGAAAAAACATTCCTCACACTCAGGAAAATCCACAAATATCAATAGAGATTGAGAATGTGTCGTCATCATGGCATTTTCCCATTGGTGAACGCAAAGCATTTTGGGGATCCGTGGCAATCCATGCCCATGTAAACGGCCAAACGTACCCATAATCTTAGTCACGTGTTTTAGCAATCTCTATAGTCTAATAGCCATAGTCTAATTCAACTGTAACACCCAGCCACCAATACTGACTCCATGGAAGTTGTTTGAGTGGGTTTGCCTCTGAGTAGCTATATCTATTTTGGCTAATGGGCAGGTTCTCTAGTGAGCTATGGTGTTGCACCTTGTGCTCCTGGTGGCGGTCAAGCAGCGCCTCAGCTCCGGCCACGTCATTGGCCAGCTCGTCAGCGTTGATGAGGGCCTTCATCTCAGTTACCCAGCTGGTCAGGTCACGGAAGTCAGCAGTGAAGCGCTGCAGTCTGGGGGGGAAGCGCAACCGACAGCAATCACCTTACTGCACAGTAAAACTTACACGCTATTCCTTTCAATTCTTCAATCCATCTGATTCCATCTTTGAACTCTCAATTCTATGATCTTAAAACACTTAAACCAATACCCACAACCCATACAATTTAAGTTTAATGGCCCTGATTTAAATGGCAGGCAAGTCTGTCAACAAGCAAAGTTCTTACACATGTTCTATAGCTATCCTACCATAACATCACAGAAAAACTAGTCAAAACTGTTGAACAGATCAGCTGAAAACAGATCTAACTGGTCTCACTGGACAGCGCTGGGCAGTGAAGCGTGCTCACCTGTAGGAGTCGTTGAGGCGTGCGTGTCGCTCAGCGGCCAGCGTACGGATCTGCTCCCAGTTGGTGATGAGCTCGTCGCGCTTCAGGTGGATCTGCGAGGCGTTCTGGGGGTGGGTCTGCTGCAGGCGCTCAGCCTCGCCGCCAAGAGTGTTCACCTGAGGGATGACCGGGACAACATGAGGACGGAGCCAAGTGGTAGTCCTCAAAGCCTCTGGAAGCGTTGTTGGTGACAGGACACTTGTAACTTCCTATAAGGCTCCTGAGGCATCTTAGAACTAAAGCCTGACTACTGTTTTTGTAATACGGTCGGTCATGTGTGCAATACATTGTTTTGTTCAATATATGGATGAATTTGCATTTCAATTTAATTATACAGTTGATGTGTGTGTGTGTGTGTGTATCTGAGTGTGTGTGTGTGTGTGTGTTTAGACTGACCTTGTCCTCCAGGGCCGCCAAGTCTCTCTCCAGGCCCTCGTGTTTGCGCAGCAGCGCCTGAACACTGGCCAGGTCCCGGCCGAAATCATCCGACGCCATCAGCTGCTCCTTCTCCTTGATCCAGCTGATGGTCTCATCCACATCCCTACAGGCAAACACAAATGTGCCTCCATCAGCCTCCACTCATCATTACCACAGGAATCGCTCTCTACACCTCCTTACTAGCTTGCCTATAATGGCTTCCATATTTATTCCATGTCGCTTTGTCTTCACAGTTAAATTGACTACTGGACAAATTTCAATTCAAATTCAAATTTAATATGTAGTTTTAAGAAAATCAAATCCACATTTAAGTCATAACCTGAGCTACTCAAGTACACTGCAAATCCAACACTCAAGTCATAACCTGAGCTACTCAAGTACACTGCAAATCCAGTTTAGACTGAATACAGTGTTCTGGGGGAAGGTAAGGAAATCGATTTTCTGCAGGGTTTTTTCCCCATGGGAACTGATCACGGAGTTGAAACTGCTCCCCGCGCATCTCTGCACGTACCTGTTGAAGCGCTGCACCTCGGCGGCACCGAACAGCTTGCCCTGCCTCTGCTGGGCCAGGCCCTTGAGCCGCTGCCATGCGTTGTTGACCTCCTCCTGCTTGCGCAGGATCAGCTCGGTCTCGGGGTGCGAGTCCTGGGTCAGCTTGCCCGCCGCCTGGTTGACGTCGTTCACGCGCTCCTCGTGTGCCGCCAGGTCGGTCTGGAACTCCTCGAACTTCTTCTGCAGCACCTGGACGTGCTCCAGATCCTGGCCCAGCTCCTCGGAGGTGACGATGGCTTCCTACAGGATACAGCAGGACAAACGAGAGCAGGGAACTTTAGTGCAGCTGCATCCCTGATGTAATTAAACTGATGAATCCCCCAAATTGCATGGACTCGTGCCGTAATTATTCTATGCTTTACAGGTTAATTGACTGGAACCTAAACATAAAGTATAAAAATGATATACTTGCATGCAAAGTATGAAATTGGTCTATAATGATAATAATGCAAGTTAATGGTTTATTCTATATAATTTAATGTCTAAATGTTACATCAATAACCGTAGTGTACAGAGAGTGATGAAGTGAGAGGAGGAGTGCCGGACCTTGTCACTGATCCAGTCGAGGGCGTCCTCGCACTCGCGCAGGTACTGCACCAGCTTCTGGGCCTGCAACAGACGCACGCCCTTCTCCTTGGTCTTCTGCAGCAGCTGGTCCCACAGGTGGTGCAGCTCCTCCAGACGCGTCTGGGACAGGGAGGAGGAACACAAGTGAGGATGGAGCGCTCATCATGGACCCCCATCTCCCCAACTGGAGACTAGCAGCAAAGGATAGCTGAGATCTAAAAGAGAGTGCTTTCTGACTTGTGTCATACTAGTTCTATTGGTTGGGGTGTCAAGGCAACACTTCTCTTGAAGACCATATTATTCTTTACCAGAACATGAAAGTTGTGAAGTATAATACCGGGAAAATCGAATAAAGATATAAAGGAGTGCTATACAGGTAGCATTTCATGCATGAATGCAGGATCACCCTCAAATATTAATGAATTCTACTGCTGCTAGAGAATTCAGATCATCACTGCAAATCAAGCCATACATTTCACTCTAGGGAAGACAGGAAAAAAAAAAGAGGACAGTTCAGTGGTGGAAACAACAGAGTCACAGCACCCAAGCACCTACTGGGACAAAACTTCCATAATTGACACTTGTTACTATGGGCCGCTGGGCAGTCCGGTATGGTGTGAAGGACTGAAGCACACGGGAAGGGTTAACAGCGCACCGTACATCTGCACTAAGACTTTATTATTGCAGTCACCATCTTCACCACCATCATCATCATCATCAGCACCATCATCATCACCAGCATCATCATCATCATCACATATCAAAACTAGACATTATCATTTGATGTAAATAATCCTAACCATATGTGTGTGTGTGTGTGTGTGTGTGTGTGTGTGTGTGTGTGTGTGTGGGAGGGGCAGGGCGTTAGCACTCCAGCTGACGTTTAGCATAGCAACTGTAAGGCTTTACCCGGATGGTTTCGGATGCAAAGTGGCCCTCAGAGATCATCAGGTTGCCTGTCTCGTCCAGTTTGATGATGGCCCCAGCATTGGCCTGCACCTCCGCCTCGAAGGCCTGGTGTTTCTGCAGCTTTCCCTGCAGACAGAAAAACAATACAGACAATGAGAAGATAGAATGTCCATGGAGGAATAGAATGTCCATGGATGAAAAGAATAACAGCAGTTTATTTCATTTGGCCAGTGGGGCCTGGCATGGTTTATAGTATAGTACATGTAAAAGTTGATGACCTTAGCACTTAGCAAAAAAATGTACCAAAGGCTACAGTGTTGGCCAAGATATAGCCTGGTTAAACATTACCCATGCCACATTCCTTACTCAGACTTTGAAACCCACACATTGTGACAATCCATCGTTTCATTTGCACCTTCACCCCCTATTCATGGGTTTCATCAGGTCCCTTTCCACAGGTGTTTTAATCAAGCACCATGCAGTCTGCATTCATAATCTACGTGCTTGATTTTATACACCTCTGGAAAGGGACCTGATGAGACCCATGAATTGCCTTTACGGACCCTTCAGCACAACATATGAGTGAAAAGCCTTGTGAGTCAACACTCAATATTCTGCAAACTAATATCAATGAAAACATTTCTTGCCGACACCTCTGCATGACCCTGCTACTTCCTGCCACACCAACCCTCGTGTGAACTTTTACTTTACTTCAGGCAAGATAGGAGGCCTGCCTCTGTGTCTGACCTGCAGGTTGCTGGGGTCCTTGTAGTTCTCATCGGAAGCGATCTGCAGCTTCTCGAGGATCCATTTCTCCAGCTCGTCGGCGTCGCGGCGGAAGAACTGGAAACGGTACGAGTCCTCCAGCTTCTGCCGGCGCATGGTCGACAACTCCTTGAAGCGCCGGTAGCGGTCGAGCACCTGCTGCCGGCGCTCCTGGATGTCATCGGCCGTCTCCAGCACCTTCACCCCACTGGCGTCCATCTTCTGCTGAGGTACGACAACGCCAACAGACACCAGTTAGGACCAATTCACAGGAAATAGCTACAGTAAAGCCTTAACACATTTTCTTGGCCAAATGACATTCACACGGACCATATTTTGGCTCGGGGGACTATGGGTCCTAATCACCCCAAAGCAACATGCAACACACAGAGAGTCCAGAGAGAAACGTGGTGAACTACACGGGTGTAGTAGGATCAATTGACGGATCAACTTCATAATTCAACAATTCATTCATATGACAAAATGGCCACCTATTCCCTTAGCTATTCCTGTTAGGTGTATTGGTGGAGGCCTTGTGCTATCTTTTTAACAACCCCCCATATCTTTCCATCCCCAGCAAATAAAGCACACAACACCTTTTAACTACAATTCCGAGAAAAGGACCATCATTTTTATGGACCGGATAAAACAAAGCAAAGGGTGTGGGTAGTGTGCGTACATTTGAGAATGTGTGTGTGTGTGTGTGTGTGTGTGTGTGCTGGGGGGGAGGGCGTTAGCATTCCAGCTGACGTTTAGCAGACCCTGGCAGCTGAGCACACCAGGGGGGCCTGGCGGAAATTCCACAGAGAAGCTCTGCACAAACGCTGTCCAAACACAAAGAGAATGCTGCCGTCAGCCCCCAACCCCCCACCAACACACACACACACACACGGAGGTGCCATCCCTTCACCCCCCTTTACCAAAATCACCCACACCAACCCCCCTCACTAACCAGCACATGTCCCCTAGTCCCCGTCCTCTGTGTCTGGATGGCTGCTCTGGGAGAGAGCCAAGCTGGGCTCAGCTGGCCAGCCCATTAGGGGTCACACCATTGTTATGACAGAGACCGGACTGAAAGGTCATCAACACACCAATTACCACAAATACAAAACTGGGAAAGTGACAGACACAGCTACTGACCGTACAGGCTGGGTCTATAATGTATAGGCTATATGTTTCTGTATGTTATAGGTCATCTCTCTGGACTATACCCCCGAGAAAGTGGCATCATGGGTCATTAGCTTGGCATTGTTGTTACCATCTTTATCCATCAGTGGTGCTATGGGAACTGTTCATCTAAATGGGACGTTGCACCCAATGACCTTCACACAAGGTCTTCCCAGAGAGAAAGCCTGGGGTTCTCAGCCACGCCCTGCAGCCTTCCCACAGCAAGAGGGGACAGCTGACCTCTGGCAATGTCCCCCACCTGTGAGATCCCTCCAGTGTCATGCCAATCACGCCAGAAGGCCAGTCTATGACTGTGGCTTCACAAACACTTCCAGAAATACTTGTCCTATTTTACTGCGCTACAATCTACTAGTACATTTTCAGACACATGTCAAATTGTCATGGGGCTGCTGTAGGTTGGCCTGCTGGCTGATTGATGGTAATATCACATGAGAGATCAGGACTGGCGACCCAGCTCATTTGAACTGCTCTAAATGGACCTGACACACAGCTGTGAACATCTGCAGCCAATTCCCAGGGGTCTGTGACCTGCACCTAGGGCCAGGATGGACTCATCGGTCTGAAAGGTGTGACCTCAGCTTGTCCTGGGCCTCTAGGAGGAGCAGATGGCTAATGGTGGCCTGTAGTCGATATCCAGTGCAAAACACAGGCCTGGATCTATTAATGACTCCATTATGAAACTGGGTGGGTCTTCTGACAAATTACGTCTGACTCCTCTCTAAATACATTTTTCATTTTAGAGTAATTATGCTTTTTCAATGCTCTCATCACATCATTCAAAAGATAATTACATTTAATACTGATAGATCATTCTTAAAATTTCACTGGCTAAGCAGCCGGACAAGAACACTTGAGAGCTGCAATGGAAAGCCAAGGTCATTGGCGACAGAGAAAGAGGAAGAGAAAAAGGGATCAAGAAAGAAAGAAAGAAAGAAAGAAAGAAAGAAAGAGGGGGCTAGCTTTTCTTCAAACGGACAAACAAAACCAGGGGGGCTGGCTTTCCAGTCATCCACACAGTCAGTCACTTCCATGGCCTGGGGTGCCAGACTGGATCAATGAAAGCCTTTGTTACAGGGGCCAACACAGCCCTCTGGGAGAGAGGGAGAGAGAGAATGAACGATGGAGTGGGAGAGAGGGCTAAAGAGGAGTGCATGAAATCGGGTGATCAGAAAGAGTGAGATGAGGTGAGGGTGAAAGAGAGAGGGAGAGAGTGAGAGAGAGAGAGAGAGAGAGAGAGAGAGAATAAGAGAGGGAGGCAGTTCACTGAGAGCTTCTATCCACTCCATCACAGACTGGATCAGTTGAGTCAGCAGCATCAGCAGCAGCTGCAGCTCCACCCTGCTCTCAACACCCGCAGGGGCAGCAGCTGCAGGCTCAACATTAGCAGCAGCTGCAGTTACCCATCTCAACACCAGCAGCAGGCCTCTCAACCGTGTGCGTAGCAGCAGCTGCATCCCCACAGCAGGGCAGAGTGGCTCACATTACAGCAGGTTACATTAACCTGCCTGGCCTCACGGCCTGTGCCTTCTGCAATTCCCCAAGTCCCACAGCACAACAGACCTTCTGCCCAGGCTGCTACTGCGGCAGATGCAGCCAGTCTGTTATTAAGTAAACAGGCACGGCCCGTCACTGGAGTAGCCGTTTACGCTGCACTACGCACATCCGTCAGAGCAGACCCACATGGTAATTACACCCACCTACACAGCCACCGAGCCTTGGCAACATGGGGGGAGCAGGAGGAGAATCAGTGGAGAATGGCGGAGGCGATGGCATGTACAGTTGCCCATGCTCTCCAATCACACATCAGACTGGAGCTAAAACCCCGCTCAAAAAAACAAACAGACAGATGTGCAATTCTCGACAATAAAACTAAATAGAATGTGTGCCAACTTCCAAGCCGATTACAGCAGCCAGGGCAGTCCTCATCATGTTCAAACTGTCAGCCAGGCCGCCCATCCCCCACCTAACCTTCCCTACCCATCCCATCTCTTCTCTGCTAAGCAGTGCCGGCTCACTGATAGTGTCCTGGGGGATTTAACAGCAGGCTGTGACCTGATTCCAGCCAGATAGTGGTCAGTGGTCACTACAGACAAGGATGGAAACTTGACCCTAGCTGGGAGATTGAAGTCAACAGTAACCAATGGGGTATCAGTTTCTTCAACAGGATAGGCCTATCAGGTTTTTTTGTTTGATTGTTTTAAGGGCCACTCCCTCCAAAGGTGGACTGTGTCCGTGTGTTCCAGGGGGCAGACTGTGGACTCTAAAATGATGTCATTACATCTGCGTGCAGAAATCTTCGGCTGGGTGTGAAATCCAAGTCACCAGACCTCACGTCTCTTGTTAACTCTGCCCAGCCACATGACTTCAGCAGTGATACTGAGCTGATCACATATCGCCAAACAGCAGGAATGCTGCAGTATGCATTCACCTTTACGATCAAATCAAGGATGCAGAAAATCTGTCCAAGTTCTCCGACATAGCGGCTCATCTGAGGTGAATGATTTAAAAATTCCTATGGGTGTGGCCCCAGCAAGCGCACAAATGAAGTGGGGTCTGGAGGACTACGTCTTAACCCCCCTACGTAGCTACACAGCTGCACAGAAAGATAGGTGCTTCTACACTGGGTGCGCTCACATGATAACACCATCCCCCTTCAGCAGCACCTCCAGAATCTCTGACACTCCTACTGTACGTCCCGTTCACCCTTACTCACACGCATCGCGAAACCTCACTGATGCGGACCCTGTGCAGCACAGCAGAGAGCTACATGCACGTGGATATCGAGGCCCATATTGCGCTGTGCTGAATGTTGTGCCGTGTTGTGGTGTAGTGACAACACTAGACTACTAAAAATGTGAAGCGAGAGAGTATCAACCACGGTACGATCAGACCACAGGCACGTGACCAAAACAGCCCACATGACCACAGAGGTTAACTTGAAGCACCTTCACAAACCAGACAACACACAGGCAGTCGGTTGACCACAAACCAATCATATAACTGAACCACGGAGGAAACAGAACAATCAAAAAAACTCCCTTCCTCCCTCAACAACACCAACGGCAGTTTGAAGTTCTTGTCTCTAAGCAGACTTGCCGCCCCTTCTTCTCGCTCGCCTTCAGCAGAGCTGTTTTTAGAGCTGGCAGCGGCACACTTAGTCCCTCTCCATCCCGGCGATCAGGAGCCTGCTTTTCCCAGCCTGTGCTGCTGATAATGAGCTCCGGTGTGGCATAAAGACAGCCGAGGTATTTATAAACCCCCAGAGGTGGCCAGGGACACATAGAACTGCAGAAGTATGTCGAGCAAGGACGAGAGACAGTGAGTGCTGAGAAAGGGGAGAAGACACTGTGTGTCTCTGAATGTAGATATGTATGTGTGTGTGTGTGTGTGTGTGTGTGTGTGTGTGTGAGAGAGTGAGAGAGAGGGGGAGAAAACCTGTTGATTCCCATCGCACTGCACCATTGCAATTCAATGCAATGTTCTCAGCAGAGAAGATACGAGTTAATGTCAGAACACAGACGTCCTACAAACATGTTTAAAAAGCTGCTGCTCTCCAGGGCCGGGCTCTTTTTCTGCTTCCAAATGCATGTAGTGCGAGCCCCTGAGGCCTATAGCAGAGCCTCTGCTTTACACCCACGGAGGAAGCTAGAGGGGCTGGGAAAATCGGATGAGGTCACGCAACAACCCCGGGAAGTTTCCATGGAAACACATCTGTTATCGAGGAGGTTGAGGGGGATGGGGGGGTGGCCATGACGACAGATCTAGGGAGGGTGAAGAGGGCCTGTGGAATTTGCAGGAAACGGGTGGGCCGTCTCCGAGGATCTCCACGGCCAAGAGGAGTTCATGTTGAGCAGAGGAGAAACAACGCCTATCAGCGAGAGAGAGTACACAGATAGAACACAGGAAGGGGCCAGCATCCATTCTCTATGCCTAGTACCTGCAGTGAGAAGCAGCGAGAGGTCTATCTGAAGGCCTACATCGGCCTACATCAGCCCACACCAGGCTCTCAGGGTGTTTCACACAGCCTTCTTGGCCAGAGTAACCGCTGTTGTGAAAGTGCATTTACTCCTCACGTGTGCCCCCCCCTTCTTCATGACCGAATTTCCTGTCAACATTCAATATTGATGAACTTGAACTGCAGAGGAGGACGCCATCGCTGAGCTACAGGCTCCATCTTTCAACAGCTCTCCTCCTACTTAATGCTGAAAAGTGGCCCCATCTAAAAGCAGCATATCTGGGACTGAATCGCACAAAATGGCAGCCACAGACCAATGTCAGGATGACTTGAATTCCAGTTCACACTCTTGTACACTAGTCACTGCTTACTGAATACACACTTTTACTTTTTATTCTCAATGTTGTGTAACAGCTGGGACATATCCAGCTCTGTTTTTGATAAAAAAATAAATAAAAAAAACACTGCAACCTTTATCATGCAGGAATCCCAGAAACGTCCCCACACAGACACACACTCTCAAACCCATGCAGAACACACAGCACTGGATTCATGTGACTAGTTTGTGATGAAATATGGACACCATAAAACTATGGCTGGGAGCAGGACTGCTGCAGAGCTGAATGACTCCAGGCATAAACATGCTATGAGCACTTCTGTTCTTTCTGCCATTTATTCTCCTCTCCTTCCCTCTGCGGTTCCTCTGTTTTTAAGGACAGGCCATCTACGGCCTTGACTAGGACAGGATTGCACTTATTATTCCCCTCTTAGGACTACCTCCCCGGTTCATTCATTCATCATTCACTAGTATTCCTCTCTTTCTTTCTTTCTTTCTTTCTTTCTTCCTTCCTTCCTTTTCTTCTTTCTATCATCTTTTCTTCCTCCGTCTCGGTGTCTCTGGTTTCCTCCTCTCTGCACTGCAGGCAGACGCATCGCCCCTGCAGTAGAGGGGCCATGTGGGGAGGCAGCCAAGACCCGGCCCAGCCCTTGCGTCTCCCTGTCTGAACAACAGCAGCAGGACAGAAGACACACACACACACACATCACCGAGCTGGAATGTCCTTCTCATAGGGCTGCTTCCTGCTCTCAACATTCCAGAACCTTCGGACCATTCTTTACCATCCCCAGCCACTCCACCCACCCACTCACTCACACCCACTCCACTCACGCACACACACAAATGTGCCTCTCACTGCAAACCCATTCACTACTCACGGCAAACCCATTCAAACACACGTAAACACACTGACACACTCATGCAACACATTACCTTTAGTTTGGGTTTAATAAACTTGGACATGGTGACAGGTGCTATGGGGGGCGCAACATTAATGTAAAGGTTAAAATTAAAAACATTGACAGTGACAGTTAAGTAACAATAACTCATTTTCATTGGTTGACAATCAGGCTTAATTAGCCTTAACATGCAAAAGGATCCAACCATCACACAGAATGGAACGCGTAGAAACACTTAAAAGAGAACAGCTGACAAAGACAGAGGGACAGCCACCTCACAGACACACCCTTATTTTCTCGACATCACAGGCCACACCAGCTCATTCCCAAAGGGTAACGGGCAGCCGGCAATTTGTCGCCCACCTGACACTGACATGGCAGGACTGACAGCACAGGAATGGCACTCCGCTATGGGGACTCTCCCAGGCAGCTAGGGGCATGGTTGACGACACTGGCTTGGGTTACGTGAGTGGATGCAATGCAATACCGAGGAGGCATGCACTGCCTACAATGACACACTGAGAGCTACTGTATGTCACTGGGCCGAGCCTAACAGGCCACAGCTGTTAGAGATAGCCTTCCGTGGACTGATAACGGTGTTGCACTCACTAAACGAGGCTGTGAAGTAACTAGGCAACACAATCTATTCAAATGTGATCATCTCACTGGCTGGATTTCGGGGAATGCTTATAACCAATACACTTCACTCATGATGACTGACAAAACAAACGTGTCCATATAGTTTTATGATTGAAACCAGTATAAACAAAAAGTGTTTGACTAAACTTTTCCTGATAGCACAAGACAATAATGAGGCCTACACTTAGAGACTCGCATAACATCTATGCAAGTTGGCCTTGATATCGTTGCGCATTGGTATGACATACTAAATTGCTGACAGTAAAAAGTAAGACATAACGAGGACCCCTTCTGATGTGCCTGAATGCATCATTCGTACAGCTGAAGGAGCACACCCAAGTTTCTGTTCCTCACTGCCACAACAGTGTGTTCAGTCAACCACAGTGGAGAGATAACAGCATGACAGGTTAGAGGGTATTTTTTAATGGTATGTTCAAAAAGAAGTTTGTCAGGACATTGTAAAGGTTACTAAAAGCATAGTGTGTAATATTCTGTCTAGCTTCTCAGAGTGATGCTAAATAACAGATGCGTCATAGAGGACAGAGGACAGGATCCATAACACCAAAACTAATTCTGCAGAGAGGCCCAAGGCCTAGAATAGCCCCGTGATTTGATTATCAACAGAATGATGATTACAGCGTCAGAGGAAGGGCCCACCACGGATTCCTTGTCTGAAAACTAAATGTCAGAGCATCTGTTCTCACATCCTAGGCAGCCTACAGTAAGGCCCAAAGGAGTAAGTGTGAATACTAATGACTGTGCACAAAAACTAGAACTTTCCAGCTGACAGACCTCTCGCTGAGATCATAGAAATGTGTGCTTTGGCAGAATAAAAAGAGTTTAAACGATGATTACAAACTATTGTGATTTGATCACGGTGATAGCTCCGCTGGTGCTATGCATTTACGACTACACAAAGAAATGTCAACATTACCAATCCGTCTTTTTCACTGAAAGGGGACACGCTTGGGATGGATGTGCCCTATTAAAATGATCTGGGTACTAGGCTCATGGTAATCTGAACGACATTCTAAAAGTCGACAAATGGAAGTGTTTAAGCCTCTTTGCGGGCGAAACGCACGGTCAATATGACCAGGCACTCCTGTAAAGCAGACTGGACGTCAAATTGATCCGCGAGGTTCGCCATTGTAGCAACGCTGACTAAACAAAACAATACGCTGGTCGCTGACTAATTTACTGTAATACGAAAAAAGACATTATATCGGAATTGCATTGGCTAGTTAAACACAGTGCATTTCCTCTGATTTGTTCGTTAAGATGCAATCATATAAAATAACGCTTGCATACAACAGACTGCCTTTCGCCTGATTCCATTTGTTCAATGACATTCCAGTTCGTCTGGCGCTGGGTGGGTCCTCCACATTCGAAATGTCTAACATTAGCTAGCTTCAGCAGAGGATTGCTGCACCTTGATAACAACAAAAATTAGGAAGTTTCTCATAAAATCTTCGATTTACACAAGAACATGTGGCAACAGACATTTCAGACAAATGACACGTATTTCGAACTGGACATTTTCAGTTAATCCAGTTCAACCGCTAGCACCAAGCTAACGTTCTATCTAACACACTAGCCAAGCTAACGTGAACGCCCTGGACAACACATTTTCTTGGGAAGTTACAATGACAGCTATACCGGGTACTTAGCACCTAAACAAATTGCCCATGCATTCATTAATTGCCCACAACAATAATATACACCAGAACGCCAAAACTGTTGTTAAACATAACGAACTAACCCATAGCTAACCACCAATGTATCCGCCTGCTACTACCCTACTTCACGTTAACGTTACTGGGCGAGTGCTTTTTATGGGACAAGTGGAAGAAATACTCCAGCTAACAGTAACCGATTCCAGAAACATGCGTTTTGCAGATACATTAACGTTATATTGAAAATTGTCATATGAAAACAAACGTTGCACACATTTTTGTGAGATAAACCTTTGAATAGGTTTATCTTTGCCTTTAGGTTATATATTAACCTCTCTTCAGAGCTTGCGATAGCATGACAGCTAGTTTGGTAGGCAGGTAGCTGGTAGCACGGTCTCTCAAGCTTGCTAGCAAAACTCTTAAGCACAATCACTTAAAAGCTGTAAAAACGACACAATGTTCAAACATGCAGGTGTTGTTATGGGTTCTCTAAAAGTATTAATATGTTAAAATATCAATGCAATCATACCTCTTCAGTGTAGTTTTCTCTGCTTACGAGGACTGGATCGAAACGGGTGGCAACCTCCCCGAATGAAATAGCTGGTAGTGGCGGGGGAGCAATATAATACTCTTCGCGAGGGAGTGACATCATACGCCGCAGCAACACACCGAGCGTTTGACGAAAATATACGGAATAAACCGAGTTCACATCCGACGGAAACCATTCACATCAATTCATCAGTCTAATTATTATGGTTGGTGACTATGTCACTAATGAACACAACCATAACCTTAATGTTAATATGATTGTTCATTAATGGAATGTGATTGCTCATACATTTTGCCTACATAACAAAGGTCCCTATAGAGTCTAATGAACTTGTTATAAGCTAGGCATTAACCTACTTTCATTTAAACATCCATACATTAAAAAGATAGATATAACATTGCTCGTGTTATGTGAAAAGTTTGGCCAGAGTCTCAACATCTCAACATAGTTCATTTAATTTGGGGTGGTATTGGATTTGTCCAGGAATGTGCTCACTAGCCTAGGCCTACATCCATCTCTCTAAGCTCTACACTAGTCTGAATTTTGCTGTCTGCAATTATATTTTCAGATAGCCATAGTTGCCCTATCATCACAGACATCATAATATGTAGGTTAAATCATGGAATGTTATGTTGGAAATGAACTTTGAGAGGCATATCATAAAATGCTGCTCCCTTTGTTGCCCCCCATGTTTCTTTTAGGCCCACCACCTAGCCTAATCATGCCTTTGTCTTGAAGCACTGATACTGATACTGACACTGACACCCATCTAGCAGGACAATCCATGATGGTAATTTTCACACATACTCAACCAATGAAGTGTTAACATTCCACTGAATACATTAAGTATTCAGAAACATTCCACAATCATCCATTAAGGTCAGCCAATGGGCTGCCAGCACACCTGAGAGGGTGTATGGTGTATATATAGACCCCTTAACCTGCATATTATAACGAAAAATCCAGAGGGAAAGATGTCAGGAAGCGACTCCTACAGTGTCTCATATGAGGACAGAAATGATAGGCACGACAGAGTAACCTGCCAGGGGTAAGTAGTTTAAATTCATTCAAAAAGGGCAGTTGCATATTGGCCATAAGCTATGATCATGATTTTCTGATCAAAATAGGTAACCAAAAACAATGTTTATTTTTCCTATACAGACTTTCTCACAAAGAACTTGAATGTCTCAGAGAATGGAATGACGATACAGATAAAGAAATTACACACATGCCAGAGGAGAATGCCATTCATTCCACCCAAAAGTGTTTTGAGAAGGCTACATTACAAACAGCTCCAACAGGTTTAGCAGCTGAAGAATTTTCACAGGTAATGCATGTTTTGAGTTAAAGTGCATTTCACACAAACAAAAAGACACTTCATAGCATAAACATATACTTCACCTTAATAATCTATTATTTTTTAGGAAAACCCAGAGACAAGTGAATCAAGACCAATGGAAAGTTTTGGGATTGCTACACAATCTCACAAAAGGCTAGAAGATCAATTGGAGAAGACGCAAAGAGAATTGCAGCACTGCAGAAAAAGACTTAAGGAAGAGCAACAAAAGGCAAAACAATACCAAAGAAAGGCTCTCGTTTATAAAGCACACATTTTACACATCCGAAAGATCTACGATATCCCACCCAAACTGTTGTGATGACTCATTCTCCACTATGCTTACTGTTTTTCATTTCATCTTAATAGTAATTGGTGACTGGTCAATGTTTTCCATATAGCCCTGTTTGTTCTTGTTCAGCTAGATATATTTGAAATATACCAGCCCTTGAATGTTTTTCCGTCATTCAACTAGCATGTTTAACATGTCATATATGCCATTTTGTATTAAATAATACATCTGCCCTTTTACCAACAATTGTTGTTTTACTTGTGAAGTTAATGCAGACAAGATTATTCTGCAGAATAACCTCCTGCTCCTGCCTTTGGAATCTTTTGGTCAAACTAACTATTTTTAAGACAAGAATAACCTCTTAGTTTTTGTATTTCAAAATGCAAATCATTTCAACAAAAACACCATAAATGCCTTTTTACATGTTTATTACATTTCAATAAAAATCTATACACTCTTATAAAACATTTATCATACTATACTTTTATCATAAAAATACAATTTGCTATTGCATTATTTTCACAGACTGTTATATCATCTGGAGATAAATTATTCACAATTTACATCATGGACAATTAGACAAAAAACAAACTAATGACAGCAAAGGTGCAGACATACTTAAACATGGAAAGGTTGACTGATGTGTTAGGTTTGTTTGTATCACACACACACACACACACATATATATAATATATAAAAACAGGTAGCACCCATGAAGGAATTCTTCAGCAGAGGCACTAAAGAATTGAATAGCATAATGACAAAGGTAATGCTAAAATCACAAGGTTATAACTGAGCTTGTGAAATACTGTTAGGAGTATATAGAATGTGTAGTATTTACTTATAGAGAAATGAGTGGTATATATGGGCACAATACAAGTTGTAGGCAACTATAACAGATTATATGAGTAACACATGTAAAACCAATACAGAATGGACTTGTTTCAACTGATGTAGTTCACAGGAAGGAACTACAAGTACAGCACACTGGACTCAGGGGGTCCGAGACCAAACAAGACACCCATGGTTCAGAGATCAAACCGAAATGTTTCAAGTTTGCATTTCAAATAGCACCCTCATTTTCTTAAATGTTGCCATTAATATAGTCATTCATGAAGAAAGTACAGAGATATGACTTGGCCACAGCCCCAAAATCGACCCACTCTTGCTTCAAGAAGATATGTGAATAAGGTTATCATATAAACCTTTGGGTTAGCACATCTAGTAAACAAAGTTTTAGTTGACACAAGGAACCTGAATCTCAAAAACGTCCTGGAGGCATTCGTACCCAGGACATGCCCTGGGACGTGTCTGTTTGCATTTTATGCATTATGGTAAACTGTAAGTGTCTGAGTACCCCATCCCCAGACATCTTTCTCAGAGAGGGGAGGGAGGGCGGAATGAGCTAGTGAGTGCTGAGTCACCAAACACACTGGCGTAAGAGGCTTTTAGAAACTGAACGTAATTTTGCAGGCTGCGATTAGTGCTGTCTGACTGCTCCAGACGATCCTTCACATCCTGGAGCCTGCTCTGGTATCGCCTCTCAGCCTGTGAGACACAGCAAACAGGAGAAAACAGAGTAATTAGATCCAAAACTGTCTTCACACTGACATAAAATAAGTCAGTCACAACTGCTTAACATACAACTCGTTAGTCGACTAAATCATGTGAAACGATGTGGTGCATCTTCTTATGAAATGTTGTAGCAACAAAAAACGAATGCAACAATGACACAGCAGTTTTGTGATGGGTGATTAATCTCCCACCTCCTCTTTGGTCCGCCGAAGCTGACTCAGCTCCGTGGTAGTTCTGCTCAGCTGGGTCTCCAGGTCCAGAACCTTGGACTGGGTTGACCTCTCTTTAGACACAGCCCGCTCTCTGGTCTGGGTTACCTAGTCACCATTCAGAAGAGAACAGAAGCATTCATTGGAGCAAACTCTGTAAAGTGTTCCTCTATTGCTGAGGTATGTCTACAGCTGCTCAGGTCAGAGAAAACTGAGAATGACTGCAGCAAGAACAATGTGATGTGTGAAATGTGTTTATCATATTATTATTCATATTAGATTGAGTTCATTCATATTAAATATATATTTCTATTGTGACAGACAAAGGAAACAGACAGATATTTTAAAGTGTAGATAAAGTGAATAGAGGCAAACCCCCACCATCCACAAGAAAACTAGCCCCTCTGAGAGTATCCCATCCCCCACACATGAGGTGCATACGTACCTGCTTCCGAGCGTCCTCTAGGGCTTCCTCTAACTGGCGGGTCAGGACAGTGCATTCCCTGGACTTCTCTTCCAAACGGACCTGATTGGTATGGATGGTCTCCTCCCGCTTGGAGATCACTTGCATCAGCTCCCGGTTCTGGGCTAGGGACTCCTCAAGCTTGCTGTGGACAAAAGAGTAGAGAATTTTAATGTAACAGAAGACAAGCACAGTCTCCATGCAAATGGCTCTCAAAATAATGATGCAATTCACTTGTTAGTGTAATATAATCCTTTTACAATCTGTAATCTGATTGTAATTAGATTGCAATCTGCTCAAAATATCTCATTTCTATGGTGGAGGCTAACAGATGAAACTAATGACATAAACCAATGATGCAAGCTATTGAAACACAGAATGAAACCCACACCCTGAGCACAAACTCAAACATCTGGTTTTCTCCTATGAGGTCAGGGTAATATGATTCTGGCTCTTGCATAAAGTCCATGTGAAGGTGGGGTGTGTGATGGGTGTAGCGGTGACTGACTGACTGACCGGTCCAGGGCTTCCACCCTGTGCTGCAGCTGTTTGTTCTCCTCCAGCAGCACCATGTTCTTGTGCCGCACCATGTCCAGCTGACTGGCCTGCTGCTCCAGCTGCACAACACAAACACCAGTCTGAGCACAGCGGTCATTTTGTGCTCCAACTCAGAGAGTACATGCAGACATTTATTTGATGTTTGAACAGCTGGTGTAATCTTATAAGACATTTGGGAAGGATAGCTGGGAGTAGATGAGACTTCAGGTATTCATGAAATAAGTGGACACAAGATCCACTTTGATTAAGGACAGAGACACCATTTTTGTTTTAATCTAATCAGTACTGGTTATAGTGGTGAGTTAATATGATGGTACATGTATGAGTGATCTTAAAAAAAAAAAAATCAAATCATAATGCATTATGGATGAATATAAACATTTTCACTTTAACAATGTAGCCATTTGGCATAAATGTTAAAACAACATGTTTAGATAAGCAAACTATTTGACAGAAACACTTGATTTATACACATACTCCTAATACTGCAATAGCCACCCACACTAGCAGACACTCGCTCACTCAGTCTTCTCACACCCTAATCCCTACCTTCATGCGCAGCTCTGCGAGGGCGTTGGTCAGCTCGCTGGTCTTCCTGTCCTGGGCCCTCTCGTGGTCCTGGGCCTCCTGCAGCTGCAGCTCCGAGCGCCTCAGGGCCTCGGGTAGTGGCTCCAGCTCCGCCAGGCGCTCCAGCAGGCCCTTCTTCACCTGCTCGATCTCCCGGTCCAGCTCCTCGCGCACCGCCCGCGCTTCCCGCTCCGCCTTCTCCAGGCGCAGGCTGTAGTCGTCCGCCTCCGCCCGGGCCTTCTGCAGCTGGGAGTGGAGAGACACAGGAACATGCGCTCGGTTCTGTTGTGTTCCGTTCGGTTCATGTTCCTAGAGGTCTGTGCCTTCCCTTAGGCTTCCCACTGAATCAAGATACATACATGAGCTATTCTACAGTCACTAAAAGCATGTGTTACATCCATAACTGAATTCTGACCACAGTTGATTTCACTCATGGTTTTACTGGTACAGAACTTAACCGAGATCAGTCCAGTGTAGTAAACCTGAGATCAGTCCAGTGTATTTTACATAACTCAGTAAACCTGAGATCAGTCCAGTGTAGTTTACATAACTCAGTAAACCTGAGATCAGTCCAGTGTAGTTTACATAACTCAGTAAACCTGAGATCAGTCCAGTGTAGTTTACATAACTTTCACGTCTGAAGCAGCAAATGCAAATAAGTCCTGAAGAAGATTCTGGCTGTGCATTCATCCCTAAATATCTGTTAATGACACATTGTCTGTCTTTGCTGCTAAATGTCACTGTTCTCACCTTGACATGAATCTCACCAAAGCCACAGATTGGCCTTGATGGCTTTGAATTACCTCCAAAGACAGTCTAATTCACATATGGGCAGAATGAGGGGAGGGGTCGTTTGAGGGGGAGGGATGTGTGATACCTGGGTCTTGTAGCTGTCCACCAGACTCTCGTACTGCTTCACAGAGCTCTTCACCTGCTGCACCTCAGATTGGGACAGCGACAGCTTCTCCTCCAGCGTGTTCAGAGTGGCCTGGTGCCGAGGAGACATACACACACTGATCAAGTATGGAAAATATAGGTTTTTTACATGTCAGATGATGTTACATCCAATCTGTAATTTTTTTAAATGAATAGAAAGAAAAGTATCTAATGGGAGAGATGTGTACCACCCAAGTCCAACCCGCGGTCATTTCCCAATCCCACCCCATCTCTCCAACTTCCTCCCAATCAATCTCAACTGTCATATCTAGATATATGCGGGGGGAAAAGACTTCCAAGAAGTATTAAAAACACTTGTAAAATAAAAAAGTAAGTGTGCAGAGATAGGAAAGGGGATCCCTCACCTTCAGACTCTGGTTCTCCAGTCTGGCGGAAGTGCCATCTGTGGTGAGCCCATGAAGACGGTCCAGAAGCCCTTCCCTCTCCGCTCGCGACTTCTCCTCCACATGCTGCAGCTGCTCTGTGAGATCTGTTATTCGCCTGGAGGAAAAGTAATGAGGGTCAGTGATGAGGACCTGCACTGACCATTTAAACCAATGCAATATCTTCCATGTTAAAGGAATATTCTGAAGTATGCACAATAAGCGATTGCAGATAAACATTATGGGCTTTGAACAAACTAAATCAACATCGAGTTGGAGAAGAAAGGAAGTGCCCTGATGGTGAAAAGGATTTCATGTCGTGTGGTGACGGCCTGCTTCTCACCGGTTTAGGACGGAGATCTCGGTCTCCATCTGGCTCTTGACCTTCACCTCCTTGGCGTGGCGGTTGCTCCAGTTCTCAGCCGCAGACACGGCATCAGCCAGCTGAGCCTCCTGAGGAGAGCCATCCAACAACATGACCCAGCTCATTCAATGATCCAGTCCACAAAGATTGCTTACTTATGTTTTATAATATGGTCATAGAATACCAATAGTCTTATTATACCTCATCTTATCTTACCAAATGTCTTAATATAGACAAATGAAGATACAAGGGATATGTGAGATTTGGGATAACAGAGTTCAACTCCATGGAAATCATAAAGGCTGGAATAAGGCTGATAATTCTGTTAATCTTTGAATGTGTGTGGGTCAGTCCAAGGTCCTAATATATAGGATAGGAGAAAAGCTGTGGGGCAGGTCCAGTAATATCATGGAACACTTAATCCTTAATTTTGCCAATTCATTCAAAGGCCTGTTATCTCAACACTAACAATCTCAATCTGCCTGAGCTCAACAAATTCCTCAGCCCGTGCTGCAGTCTGTGGTCAATCCGTCAGCAGAGGACAATACATTCTGGAACCCTCCACCCCTCCCACTTCCCCCCCCATCGTCCCCTGCTCTGCTCGGCTCTGCTGACTCACTATCTCCATCAGCTTGGCACCCAGCTGTCCGGCGGCGTCCTCGCTGCGCTCTGCCCGGTGCTTCTGCGCCCGTGTGGCCCGCTTCAGGGCCTCCTTGTCGTCATCGGCCCGCTCCCTCAGGCCGCGCAGCTGCGCCTGCAGGTGGTCCATCTCGCCCTGCTGCTGACTGGCTGTCCGCTCCAGGTTCTGAACCAATTAGCAAAGAAGACAGAAAATAAACAAACGTTGTTTAAATGCAAGTATTTCAATAAGAGTTGCATGGAAACATTAGGTTTTTTTTGTACATACCAGTTATTTATCAAAGTCATTTATATATTTATTCAAAAGCATCTAATACCATCTTTAGACACAGAAAGATTACAAACATTACCATTATCTATCCACCTCTATCCATCTATTCATACATTAAGGCATCCATTAAGCTTTATCTCTACTTTGGTTGGTCTACTTTAGGCTTATGTCTTACTTATCATAACAAACACATCATACATTAAGGCATCCATTAAGCTTTATCTTTGAGGCCATACCAATATTCTTATATCAGGCGTTGGTCTATCACAGCAGTCTCTATACCTTCACCCTGATTTTGTGACAACACTCCTACTTTGTGTAACAATCTTACAGTAATGTTTGACTTTTTAACCATTTTACAATTTACTATACAAAGTAGGATAATGACATATTCACATTGTTTTTTATACCTTAATCTGTACACTCAGTCGGTTATTATCAGCCTCTTTGCTCCGTAATTGTCCCTGCAGGTGTGCCCGTGTGGACTCCAGGACTTTAGACAACTCACTTGTGGTTTTGGCATTCTCCTGTTAAAAACACAAGTGGTGTCAGAGAGGTTAGTATTTACATCCTTCAAATCCTGTGAAAGTCTAACACCTTACCCTCAAATTCCAACAACCATGGTCTACAGTGCAGGCTTCAAATATCGATTTCATTAGGCCGAGTTGTTTACCTTCTCATTTTCCAAGAGTGATGCGAGTTGTTCCAGTTCCTTTTCTTTGTCCTGAAGTTTAACTCGAAGTTGCTACGGAGTGACAAGCAATATGGATTAAAAATCACCTTAGGGAGACCGGTCTCTGTAAAGAAACATTTATATATGACAAGACTTACCGCATTTTCTGCCTCTATGTCTGTTAGCTTCTTCAGTAAAGAATCTTTTTGTTCCATTAAACGTAGTGAGTCTATCTGTTTTCATAAAAATACACACAAATCCATCACTTTTATTGCCATTGAGATCTGATCAACCTGCTACTTAGTATTTAAGACAGTCTGCCCTCTACTGGTTGGACGAGTACCTCGCGCCCATGCTGCTCCCTCAGGAGGTGGCGAAGTGTCCGGTTGGTGCCTTCAAACGTCTCCAGCTTCTGCAGGAGCAGATCCTTCTGCTTAGCCAGGAGTGAGGAGTCAGACCCTGACAGCCTCTTATCCTGATGAGAGACCAAGAAACATTACAATTACTCCCTTATATCAATACCATTAACAACATTTACAACTTAGATTCATTATAATTTGAATAACACAACATATTTTAGAGATAGTAAATTCAAAGCAGGAATGTTAACAGGTCGTCTGAAATTATTTAAGACATCTCTGATTATCCATCAACAAGCACTGCTCAAATCAAGGCATCAAGACCACATTCTACCGAGGCACCATTGAGAGCATCCTCTCCAGCTGTATCGCTGTGTGGGGCGGAAGCTGCACTGAATACAACAGGAAAGCCCTGCAGCGCATAGTGAACACAGATGGAAGGATTATTGGTGCTTCACTCCCCTCCCTGAAGGACATTTACACCACCCACCTCACCCGCAAGGCGACCACAATTATGAGTGATGCAAGTCACCCCGCACACAATTTGTTTGATCTACTGCCCTCTGGGAAGAGGTACAGAAGCCTGCGCTCCCGAACCACCAGACTCACCAACAGCTTCATACACCAGGCTGTTAGGATGCTGAACTCTCTCCCCCCTCTCCCCCCTCCACCCTAAGCTACATAACATCCTGGACTTTGGACCCACAATGGCTGCGTTGCACTACTCCACTTGTACACTTGTGCACTTGCACACTTTGCAACTTGTTGTTGTTGTCCTGTTGTCCTGAAAACACTTTGGCTGCTCTTACATAACTTGCACCACTATGCCACTTGCTTACTTAGGTCAAACAGAACTACCTCAGCCATTTATTGGCCTGACTTTGCAGTATTATATTGACTGTCTATGCACAATTTCAACCCAATTTTGCTGCTCTTATTTCTTCATTGTATGTGCCTTCTTATTTACTCATTTATTGTTTACTTAAATGTTATGTTTGTCTGTGGACTTAATTGGTAAAATATGTCTTGTCTTCACCGTGGGATAGTGAGAAACGTAATTTCGATCTCTTTGTATGTCTGGGCATGTGAAAAAATTGACAATAAAGCAGGAAAATGGAAATGTGGGACTGAACTGAAATGAATGTCAAATGAAATCGCTGCAAGACTGCTACTTTCAGTGTTTAGCCCTCTGGCTTGGTAGGCAACAAGAAGAGTGTGTGACAAACCCCACATACGCTGGTGCTGCGGGACATGCGGCTGACCGTCTCCCTGAGTGCGGACACCTGCTTGGATGCCGCTGTGCCGTCCAGCTCGGCCTCCAGCAGCTTCTTGAGGAGCAGGTCCTTCTCCTGCAGCAGGCTCTCCTTCTCCAGCCTGCACGACACAAGACATCTGCCAGTCAATTCAGTGGGAACTACGCAACATCATATGCAGTGTGGTAATTAGGTAAACGCACAACCAATTTCTTCCCTCTAGAATTATATTTGAACTTAAATTGAAATTAATGTTTACCCTAAACTGAATACAGATTGTTCAGACAAAAAGAATTCAGAGCAAACAAATACATTTGAAAAGCAGTTGGCTTCAGGCTTTAGAGTTATGTCTGACTTTTCAGAACAAACACATCTACGATATGTGTGTTAAAGGCGCAGTCAGCGATTGCACAGGAAGTCACGTTTGTTTATATTTAAATTTATTAGCAGTTGCTTTTTTTTAATTTTAGGAACGGTTCATATAGATTTTTGCAACTGGTGATTTTTTACTTGCTAGGACCCCATTGAATACAAAACAACCTGTTTCCAATTTTTTTCTTCATTTTCAGTGACAAAATTCAAGATGGTGGACAATATATGCAGAAAAATAATATAAAGGCTTAAAGTGGTCAATTTTTTTGATAAATATACATATAATAAGGTAGACAAGTGAGATACAGACTATTTACAAAAGATGTATTGCATCATTTGCCAAGAAATTTGGAGAAAAATGGGAAAAATAGAAAAACATTTAAAAAATCATGCATTTTGTTTCATTATTGAAGAGTTCAACCAAACATTGTCACTCAAGTATTTATCCTCACCACTGTCACTGTCCTTTTAATATTGGTGCACATCTCCTCAGAGCCTTCACACCTGCAAAGTTGTGTGAATGGTAAGTTGTTACTCTTGCAAGAACACCTTCTACTGCATTGGCTGGCAAGACAACAGCACTTCACAAGCTCCACAACAGCATGTGGTGCTGGTGGAAGTTTTGACAGAACAGGAGCCCATTGCCCATCAACAATTTGCCTCCATCCCAGTGATAGTGAGTCAAGAATCTTTGGAGCAGGCACTGTATCTTGTGCCCAAACATTTGCTTGCCTGTGTGCTCTCAGAATTTCAATTTCAACTTAATTTCACTTATAGAGCGTCAAAACATTACCCATGTCTCCTGGCGCTTTACAGAGTGTTAAACATTCAGACAGAGCCAATGAGTAACAGGGGCGAGGAAAAACTGAAAAAAGAATTGGAGAAACATATCGGATGAAACCCTAAGCAGATCCACGACTCAAGGGCCTGACCCATCTGCCTGGGGTCAGTTACAGGACAGTAAGGTCTATATACAGAGAATAGAACATGGTATTTAGAGCCACCTGAGGTATATGTTACAAAGTGGTTAGATGGTTACATAACCAGTATGATGATGCATGAATCCTATTTAGTGTTAAGTTCAAATAGTCCAGTGTAGGGGATGAATTGTCCATAGGGATTAGGAGTTGTCATCGGGCAAGTAGTGGGTCTCTAGGCTGCGCGGGCAGGAATCCGAGCATGGGGACAGCAATAGGCGATGGACAATCATAGGGATGGGATTTCCCTTGTTCCCGAGTTCCACTTAAGGGCTTTAGGTGTTTGAAAACCATGTTTTGAGGAGCTGACACACAAATTTCTCACATCCAGCTAACACGTCTGGAGATGGATGAGGACCTACTACAAGCCTACAAAGTGTGTTAATGACACCATCATGACTTGTTTGACTTGAAACAGAAACCTTTCCTTTCCCACGGGATAAACAGTAAATGGCGGGACAAACGGTTGTCCATCAATTTCCTGACAGGATACAATAGGATACACGATAGGTCCACCGACTCTACATAACGCATGTGATTGGCTGGACGAAGTTTGGTTTTTCCACCTCACAAGCCGAGAGTTGCTAGACTACCCTGGCTAGAAATTACATTTGCTGCTGCTAGGGTGCGTCAAGATTTCTAGGCTGAGATGTATCTTTTGTCGACGTTCTCCAGTGCCCATGATAATGAGACTGTCTTTGTTGATGTCTGGTACCCTGCGAAGGGCAAGCACCAAGACATCTGTGTGACGTGTAGATATGTGGGGTTTTGCCAAAATGACTTGCTGCTACTGCCACCTTTGTGTGTGTGAACTGTGACTGGCAGTTTACATAGTTCAACAGCTTTATGAGCAAGGTAGAGGACGAGGTTGGCTTTGATTGGTGTAGTCTTGTATTTTGTTTCCCTTATCATGAGCTTTTTCCCATTGTATGGACCTGTCTCGTCCTGTCTTTCATGGAGTTTGTGATGGTATAGTTGTTAAATAATAAGTAGCCTATATGTCATTGTAGCCTCGCGGCCTCACTTTCAACATTTTCAAAGAAGCATTCTGCCAGATCTTAGCAACAGTTTATGTCACTTTTCCTGACAACCATCTCCTGCACAACAGCCATGCCATCTATTAAGATGCTATCCAATGTGTGTGTTAATTGCACTGAGCTACTCTCTGTAGATTGTTCAGATGATGCTGTTTCTGAAACCAGTCACAATTCATGGATGAAGGCAGACTTAGCTGTAGTGGGCAGCATTAGGCTTGCATATAATCAACAAATTCATATGTTCCCACAATTTCCTGCAAGTCCTGTTAACAGAATTATTGAAGACCAAAGAGCTCATTGTGGACTTCAGGAAGCTTTCTATCTGAGGAGGCTAAAGAAGGTCCAGCCTCCCTCAGATCATGGTGAACTTCTACCCCTGCACCATCGTTTATCCTTACCAACTGTGTCACAGTTTGGTATGGCCTAACCGAAAAGCATTGTAGAGGTGGTGAAAACTGCCCAACGCGATCACTGGTTCCTCACTCCCTCCATTGAGGCCATCCAGGGCAAGTGATGCTTGCATAAGGCGCACAGCAGGTTCAGAGGAAGCTTTCCTGCAGCTGAACTCTAGCTCTGCATCCTGGTTAACAACCAACCTACAAAGCCCAATGCCTCCTTGCCTGTGCCTGTTGAGGTGTCCACGACCATAGCAATCTTGACAGGGACAACAAGGAGGCAGACCCCCCCTCTAATGTATGTTGTTTATACATTGTTCACATTACAGAGCCATATTTATTCTGCGCTCATAAAGTAACTGCTAACATACACTGCACATATTTATATTACTCTAAACCTCTCTACCTTATATAAATCAACTGTATACTACTGTCTACACATTTCTTGACCTGTCTCTGCACCATCTGTCTATACTGTGTATATCACATTGCACTTTTCTTTTTTTTTGCACTTCTGGTTAGACGCAAACCACATTTCATTGTCTTCATACTTGTACTCTGCAATGACAATGAAGTTGAATCTAATCTAATCTAATCTATTGTGGTGAGTGCAGAACATTACTTTAATTCAAATGATTATTAGGTTATGTGAAGGAAACTTTTAATCAGTCAATGTGTTTTTCCGGGTATGCCAATAAATAGCATAATGGTGGTTACACCAATCACTGGTTGATAATCATGACATCTCATGTCACCCATGGTCATATTTATTACCTAAGTCATTCAATTTTATTAGAACATGTATGTATATAATGATAATACCTAACATATATCCATTTAAAATGTTTAAAAAGGCGATTATTTGCAATTTTTGGTGATATATCCGCCATCTTGGATTTTGGACCTGTGCAGTCCGGGAAAAAATTGGAAACAGGTAGTTTTGCAAACTATAGGGTCTGAAGAAGTGAAAAAACATAATTTGCAAAAATCTATATGAAATGTTCCAAACACCTTTTTTTGCTACATATCGCCCTGCACTATACATTATATTTAACCAAGAACTAAACGAAAAACCCCAGGGAGGTAGTTCACCCCTCCCTTCGGTATTCCCAGGGAAACTCCACATAGGGTTTTGTTTTTGTTTGGGGGAAATGCTGCCCCCACTTTATTATTTCCTGCTTCCGGAGCCTGGGTTGCCTACAGAGACCGGGTTTTTTACAGTGTGCTCACAGAATGGGCAGCTTGCGAGTTGTGAGGAGATGATTGCTGAACGTGACAAAAAATGTTATGGGCTTAAAACTACGTATGATTGCTGACTGCGCCTTTAATAAGCATAGGCTTACAGGCTAGCAGGGTGGCTAGCTTGCCAGCAGTTATCAGCAGTTTTTCACACCTGCTAAAGTCTGACTCCTCCAGTATCTTCTCCATAGACTCCCGGAGGCGGGAATTCTCAAACTCAGTGACCTCCAGCTCTTTGGTGACTTCAGCCAATTCCTCTTCCTGCTCAGCGATAACCCGCTGGGAAACACTGAGTCTCTCAGATTGACGTTCTAAGAGCTGTTCCTTTCTGCGCAACTCCACCTAGGTGTACACACACACACACACACACACACACACGCGCGATTCCACTTCATGAACTTCATTCCAGCAAAGACAGCTATATGCCATTATTGAACTGTACCATCTGTCAAACTACATTATAAATCTATGGGCCAGTTTCACATAAATAGAATTAAGACTAGTCCTAGACTAAAAGCTTTTCTTCCAGTAGAGTTCTTCATTGAAGTTCTCTTTAAGTCCAGGACTAGGCTTAATCCATATAAAGGATAAAGGAAACGAGTTCGATATGCTTAGCAGAGCACACACCCTTATGCTTGTTCATTTTTCAAAATACATTGCTGTGGGCCACGGTTAATTATTCAATACAATTAGAAATCAAATGTACTCTAGTTTGGGCTGTTGCTTATATTCCACCTGTACTGTGGTGTGCCTAGCGTGCTGCTTATTTCCAAAGGGCACCCACCTCACTCTTGAGTGAGCTGACCTCCGTCATCAAGCTATCGATCTTCTTTTCGTACTGGCTGATGCGTCCGTGCAGAACCTCCTCCTCGTCGGTGGACAGGTCCTCCAGGCGTAGCGCTGCAGGGGAAGGCTCACGGTCACCAATAGGGGTGATCTCCAGCTGGTGTGTAGGCCCCTGACCAGAGAGAAAAAAAGAGTAAAAGGTGAAAAGACTGAAGCACAGGAACAGGAGGTTTCGGTGGGGAATTTTTTTTTTTAGCTGCCTTTTCACTCTTACCAGATTTTGCTGTTCTCAGATCAGTGTTTAAACAATTATCTATATATCAGGGATAATCTATAGAACAGGGCGAACAGGACCCCAACACACCAGCGGAGGGGTCTTGCTTCGTCCTGAAGGGACTTATTTTCCGATAATGACTCTTCTCTAATTATTGTTAAAAAAAAAAAAAAAACAGTTACTTATTATTGTAGCAAATCACGTTTGAGAGGGGCAAAATAAACATGTCTGACCAACATATAACCATATAACTACATTTTTGGAGGACCTGTTTATGACACATGAGTAACAGCCAAAGCTGTGAACATCCATTCAGAAACCCCAATAAGACATAACCTGAAGCGCATGCCATTCTGGGAAACATTGTTTCTCTCACCTCCCACTTGAACGAGGGCACTCGAGTGGAGGCCTTGCCAGGGGGTATCCATGGCACCCTTGTCTTCACCTTGGCCGTTGGACGCAAACCATCAGAATCCATCTTTTTCTTTGTCTACGGTACAAAGCAAACCAAAGTAAACTTATTAATTTCATTCAAACACAAGGATAGTTTCAAAATGGAAGCTGTTTACTAGACATGTAGAGACTGCTTCATGGATTAAGCCTAGCCCTCGACTAAAAGAAAACTTCAATGGAAATCTCCATTAAAAAAGCTTTCAGTCTAGTACCAGGCTTAATCCATGTGCGACATACAGGCTGGTACAGTGTGGTGTAGAGATGTAGGATGGCTGCAGCATTTTAAAAAGTAAGGCAGTCTTATACCTGCTTCTTGGGTGAACTGGTCTTCTGAGTCTTCTTCACATGGACATGCACAGGTGTGTTGTCTGACACATGCACATGCAACGGAGGTGAAGAGGGGCTTGTTCTCATTGTTTTTTTCTGTAAGTGCAAAGAACAATAATGATTGTGGTACATCAACCTTTCACTAGAGTTAACTTAAACTTAACTGAATGTATGACTTCTGTATGAGTCATAGTACATATGCTGCATATCTCTAACTAAGTCATATTTGCTTAAAAGCAGTGGCCATTTATCTATGATTTACCAACGTACAACATGTTAATTTCACATGGGTGGGTACTATGTGTAAATGACATCGGTTATCTGTGAATAGGTAGTAAGCATTTTCTGAGAGTTAGTGTAGTTGTTTGTTTATAGTTGAGAGAACACATATCACGTTATATTTCAACACGTGACTACTCATTATCGCCACAGCTGTGAACCAAAGAACTAGGTAACCTAATAAGGAAGCCAATGTCACATAATGGATAGTGTTAGTTTCAAGATGCTTCAATGCTACGTCTACGCCCTTTACCATGAATAATTATAGACAAACTGTATGAATCTCACCTGAATCCTTTCTAAAGCCACAGCATCCTCAGATGATCTCCACAGCTTGGTTGCCAGAAACTATTCTTAGCTAATGTTAGCTATATCGTGCTAACTCGCAACAAATGCTCATGGATACACATATCTTCAGAAAAAATAACATGTATATTAATACTGAAACAAAACCAATCTGAAAATCGAAAGGTTTTTGACGAATATACCATTTTAGAAAATAAGATGTAATCGGTCAGTCATTCTCTTTGTTGGCAAACTAACTTAAGGGGCTTGATAAACTCATTCGTTAGCTATCATCTGCACAGCGCAGACATACGGAAAGACATTACATTTACATCATATAACATCATATATTGCTTCTCCTTACCATGAGAATGACCAGATAGCCAAAACCTCGATATAAATAATTGAAGATTTTATCTTTAGCATGTCCTCCTGGGTCAGAAAGTCTTGTAAAGCTTCTCTTCCGGCAGGCAGAACGCCTGTTGCACGCGATTGGCAGATTCAAAACCTTTAATGACTTCAGGAGCTTGTGATTGGAGGAATCCTCTGACCTTGGTTGGCGTTCGATTTTATGTTGTCTATAGCAACGGGGACCTTGGAAACAGCAGACCCGTGTTGTGGGTTGGCAAGGATACCTACTGATACATTCTGCTGCAAGGGACGCCGTTTGATAGCAATGTTTGATGCTCGCCTGTACTGATAATATAGCCTACAACCTAAGCTGTTAGTTCACTGTGCAATAATTAGACTTTCAGTCATTAGCCTGCACTCTACGTCTGCCAATAGCCTCCTTTCGTGCGTCTGGTGTGAATCCTTGCTGACATTCAACTAGTCTCAACAAATCCCTATCGAGTTTATAATTATGCCTATATTTGCTTATCAAGCATTTGGCACAATAGGAAAATAATACACAATTTGTCTTTGGGCGCATCAATCAAAAAAGAAGAAGGAAAAAAACTACTGCATTACTTTTTCCTTGCCTATATCAATGGCCAGGAGCTTTTACCCATCATACTCAACACCCAGCCCCAGAAAAGAACAGGCTATTTGCACACATGCACCAATTAATAAACAGCATGTCTGTACCAATCATAGGCCTTAAACAGAGTCAGTAATTAAAAAAAAAGGTTTTACTGTCATGTTACATTTCCATCCTCATACATAATCACATATTAGTGACATATCTTCAATTTAGTTAATAAATAACTTCAAGAATAATCACCTTAATGCTGAAAGCAGCATAACTTAGGTCGCCAATCTCAAGTTTATCCATTCACATATAAAACTATGTGTCTGGTGTCTGTCAGAATCAACAGTTATTTCTCAGTATAGCGTGAGATGAGTGGATCCAGAGTTCATAGTGATGAAAACATCAGTCCTGACCGCCATGCTCCCGAATCACCTGCTCCATGGCCTGATACCATTTCCTCATCCTTGTATGTTTCATGACATCATCAAATGCCTGCAGACCTTCAATTGTACGCATGACTCCAAAAACAGACTTTTGAGAGAGGTGGGGGACAAAGAGAGAGAAAGAGAGTAGCCAGTGAGGGATTTTCATGAAGAAAATGTGTTAATATAAAACACTGATCATGATCATACAAAGGTATTCAACATCCTTTGCACTTTTGGTCAGCGAACTAAGTGTTGAAAAGCCTGCAAGTAAATTCTTGGTTCTACAATGAAGATGGACTCTTACTATGTCAGCTAGATTTGGCCTGTTGCCGCCTAAGAACTTTCTCTTCTTGCCAACAGCGGTCATCCATTCGTCAGCCGCCTTGTATAGATCTTGCCTCACATCTTTCTCCATTCTATACCTGTTGAACAGAAAAAAAAACCACACATTTAGCAGAGCATTGGTTTAATAACAATGTTTTAACATAGTCAGTGAAACTACAACTCTGACAAATACAGGAACTGATAACACATGCAACTACAAGTCTCATGAATATACTGTAGACATTTTTCTCTACAGCATAACTACTGATATGAAGAGCATCTCAGATATAAAACCAGAGTAACAACTAACAAGTCAATTGTCAATGTAACTGAAATACAAACCAGATTTTTAGCAGCTTGGAGAAGAAGAACATGGTGAATGCTCCCACATATTTGGTGATGAAACCCTCCACTGGGCCATAATTTCCTTCATGCACAATGTGTTCATAGGCTTCCAAGGCTTCCATGGGACTACGATACACATTTGGGGCAAGTAAGCACAAAAGCCAGTCATCTGCCCAGTGTCTCCACCGCACCTCATCTCTAAAACACAGAAAAACAATTATATTTGTATGACAAACATAAATACAACAATTACATGTGCGCTACATTATAAATGATCCACAATGTCCAGTATATTGTAAAGGCCAGGATAAAAAACTAAATTAGGGTGTTCTGTGTTACTAGAAATATATACCAGCACTAGACTGCTCCATTTTTCAAGTGACCGACAGAAATTTGTATAGGAAAGATCTGAAATGCAGGGGAAAGGTAAACTTACCTTCTTGCAGTTTTGTTTGGGTAATGGAGTTCAATAGGGATCTCATTCAGCATCACCCAGTGCTTGTTGGTATATTCTGAGCTTTCGATCCCAAATATGTTTTTGGAGGTCAAAACAGTATAGTAGGTTATGACCTCATGTATCGTTTTACTCCTGTGAAGTCATAGTAAGAGTGATCAGGATCATAGCTGAATGGAAGAGAGACCAATCACAGCTAATTAGCCCCTTTTTTGTAAGTAAACACGGTTGGATCAGATCACCATACATGTTTAAAATAGGGGTTTATGCCATTATCCTTCAGTGGTAGGGAAGGAGGCGAGTTGAGTGTGCTGAGGTACACATAATGGCCTATAACATTGAGCCAGTGGCCAAACTTGTTGGATGGCAGGAACTAAAACCAGATGCATTCTGGTTGCTCTTAGGGGTTGTACGGTTATCAATATTTTCTATTGTAATGTACAGTACCCTCCAGAATTATTGGCACCTTCAGTAAAGTTGACTAAAAATGGTATAAAAAATTTTTTGCTGATTTATTGTAATCTCACGATGGAAATAATGAGGAAAAATCCAACCTGGAAAGGCAGCAAATTTATTCTGAGAAAAAGGAAAATCTCAAAGAAATAAATATATTATTGCCACCCCTAGAAAATCTTGCAAATATGTAACAGAAGCATTTTCCTTAGTTAATCAGAGTGTCTGTGAAGTTCCAGAAGTAGCTCATGACTTTCTTTTTCACTAAGGTATGAAAACAAAGTCACACAGAGGCTAAATACCCATTACCCATTAATGAAACCAAATTCTGCCATTAACGATAGCTTAGTCTAACAGCAGAGATCTAATTAACAATGTGTGTATTAATATGTATATATGGAAATGTAAAGTCTACGCCATCTACGCAAAACTATAAGTTTACATTTTCATCTATATCAAAGAACTCTATGAGGATTTTTAGGTTTACTTACTTATCAATCATACATGTCTTGAAAGCACTCATGATAACAGAGGCATCATTCAGTTCCTATTGAAGGGAGAACATAGGATATTGTATTATTTTATCTATTACGAGGACTAGAAAGTAGAAAATTAGGTTTCTATATGTCACCATCAAGAAAAAAAAGTCTCTTACCAAATTCTCTTGGCCATCAACCACAAGAAGAGGAACTTTTTTGGATCCAGTCCACGTAATCTCTTTTCGGAGAACTGGGTTGACCTCCACAGTCTCATATTCCAGGCCATAGTAGTCCAAAAAGGCCCTGAGTTTGCTGCATTGAGGACATGTCTTGTATTGGTAGAGTGTTAACCTTGGTGTTCCGCCCAATGCCTGCGTAAATATGAATGCGAATATTAAATAAGACCAACTCTCTATTTAAGAATTAAATCAAGCTGCTTGTTTGAAATATTTGCACATGGGAAAATAATATTAATGAATGCTCCAGGAACGAATAGAATACATTCCAAAAACGGCAATGTTCACTTAAGAAAGCACATCACAGTCCTTTGAAGTACAACTATAGATCTTTGGTAACACTTACCATTAAATTATTTTGCCATATTGTCTTTTTTCCTTGATATTTTCAAACCAGAAGTTTGAAATGTTTAACCATCCAAAGGGCATATTTATTCCAAAGTCTACAGTCTAAAAATATAAACCAAACAGCAAGGCCATAGAAATGTTCTTCTGTGTGAGAGGGGTCATGCTAATGTGAATGGGGGTTAGTGCAAGGCCTGTCAATCTACTCATGGTGAATGAAGAAGACTGACAATTATAAGCCCAAGTAATTTTCAAACTATGTATTAACTAGTCAGCAATCTATCACACATATAGTCAAATATGTCTTTCATGATATTCAAGTTGACATTTAATCAGGTGGACAAAGTATTTATGTGGCAACTATGGGAAAATGATCAAAGTCTCTATTTCTGAACAATGACCCTACATGTAGGTCTGGCTATGATAGTGTGTAGCCATCTGTTCCAACTCTTTGATTTACAGACCGCAGCATTATTCTAATCAAAAGCTAATGGCATTTCCCCCCAGTCCCGTTTGATATTTTTTCTTTTATCAGGATGAGAGGAGATGTACGCATTTCAGTGGGACTAGAAGCTGGTCTAAATCTGAGCAGGCTGACTGCAGTAAACACACCGGTGTTGTCATCTGGATCCACAGAGGTCCTCCTGTCCTGCTATAAAATGACAACTGTCCAGACAGGTTGGACAGTAGTCATGGTTGCCATTCACCCTTGGTTTGGAAATTGCCATACCCTATGTAGTGGGTCCAATGAGTACTATGGGAGATGGGTAATAAGGCAGATCTGTTTGGAAGTAAATAGGCTACTCCACACATGCCAGAGCACGGTTTCAAATCAAAATCCAAATCAACTTTTAACATGTAACCAACTTTCGTGACAAGGTTGAAGAAAACTTCTCAGAGAGGAAATGATGAAGGTGTATACCACCGTTTTCAGCAGGCTGAATGTTCTCATACCTCACTGACCAATGACCATACACAGACAGCCACAAAACACGCCCACAACACGTCAAAGGAATGAAAACAGTTAGCTACTTTAATACAGATGTGCAGTGATGAAAAATGTTAAAATAACAACATTAATGCAACATCACAAAAAATAAGTGCTTACGTGGAGTAATTCTTCCTCTGCAAAATGCTGTTGTAGAGATAATTTAAGTGCACTGTACAGGCCGATTCCTCCTCCCAGCAAGAAAGCACATCGTCCATAGACCCAGTTGCCTTGCCGGGGACAGACCTTTACTTTCTGCAAAGCATCAGTACTGTAAGCCCGGAAGTATCCTCTCAGCGGCGCATTATGCGTCTCGGTGACAGCCAAGCCAGCCCGGCTTCGTAAAGCACGAAAGTATTGTAAAGAGGCTTGGACTTGACCCAACACTTTAGCCCGGTATGCTGCCATTTTGAATTTACATAAACCTCGCTCCCATGATGCCATAGTCGACGTTGTTCAGAGGAGAGAGTCGATTGGCTTTCCAGTTACCCACGTGTAACTTGGGTTGTGTCATAACAGAGAATTCATAGACCTTTAAAACAGCTTTCAAGGGGAAACAATCTTGGAGAAGTATTATGGAGTGGTCCACTGAATTAGTTAGGGGTTTGCACGGCGTGTAATCAGATCTGGAGATACTCGCCTCATTAGAAAGCATTAGGCACTGAAGTAAATCCCTAACAACATCGTCAAGGGAAATGGTTTAGACACGGCTACAATCACGTAAGATATCTAGACTAGACCCTATCGTATAGTATAGGCTTGTGACCCAGATATGATCAGCCTGAAGGAAGGCCAAGGACATAGCCTAGCCTACTTTTTACTAAACTGGAAAAAGGACCAGTGCAATTGACTTTCTTAGTCACTTGTGGAAGGGTCCTCCCTAGAAAGATACAAAATAGTGTATAGTATGGTACAGTATACAGCCTAGCCTACACCTAGGTATCTCATCTGCTGATGTTCATTTCAAAGTGCCTGAAGCTAGAATGCATGAATTGACACATTTATAATAGTGTAATGATGTGCATCTAAGCTGCAGTTGCGATTAAATCAAGTGGGGGAAAATAGATCAAAAACAAAAAAATATCAATCAAAAACATCAAATTTATTCCAGAACTTTATTTTAGCTTTACCCTCCAAGTCCTATATGAGTGAAAAAAACTGGAACTGTTAGCCTATTTGATCTTCATGGTTCATACCTTTGACATTAAATTGTTTAACACATATCACAAGTTGCCCCCTCAATGTATATCAACATTTATTTCTCCATACTAAGTCACAAGGTTGAATGTATTACTGGCCAAAAGGCTGTTAATGAAACATAATACCCACTGTTCTGTCCTTTGGTACAATGTGATCATTTGTCACCCTATATAAAATTAAACAGAATGAAGTACAAGTGCAGTTTCCCCATTATCCCTACACGAAGGGGACATAAATGAATGATGTTTGAATGCTATCTGATAAAAGCTTGAGTCTTGTTTTGAATGTCCTAAATGAACAGTACACTTGCAGTGAACTGCAAAATATGCCACATCATTTTTTTTGCCACCAGTGACCAGTGTTTTGTGGAAAATATATATATAAAATGGATATTTCTTCAAACATATGTGCACAAAGGACATTGGAGGAAATCATGAGGCATTAGCCATTTTTAAAAGACTTTCATTTAGGTGCATTTTAGTATTCCGTCACACTGAATGTCCACACTGCCGAAAGAAATCAATAAACCCACACCCATCACTTGTTCTGCTCTTTGCAAGTCTGTCTCAAACTACAGTCCTCTGTCGTCTGTAAGACTTATAGAAGGGACATGATCAGAAATAATAATTAAACAAACAGTCTAAATGGTCCTTGCTGTATGCCCACTTGGTAAGTGATTGCATAATGCTTGGACGGTCAAGTGTCTCACAGGTTTATTGCAGACTTTCAAAGTGAAAAACAATCACAGAGGCCAAATTAGACTAAAATTTTACAGAATAATCATAAGATTCATTGTTTATTATGAAGTAAAATATATATATATATATATATTGCAACTTGCCTACACTTATCAAATGAAAACTTTCATATGGTCATTCATGGTAGTTCAACAAGGGGGAAACAGTCTTGTCAAGTGAGAGGCAAGATCTGGAGAAGTCTCCTTGCCAAAGATATATATATATGTTAAAAAAAAACACAGCAGTGAATGAAAAAAAGACAGGGTATTCATCATATTCAACATATTTTAGGTCATCTATAGTTAATAGAGTGGATAATTTAGGATGTTAACTAATAATAAAAATGAAAGATTAGCCCAAAACAAATGCAATGTCCAATTTCAAATACAGGCATGTGAATGATTGTTGACATGGATATGGAACACTTAAAATGCTGCTATGTTTCCTAAAAGAAAAGAAAAACAATAAATAATATAAAACAGCTTGGGGTCGTTAAAGTTGTCTTTGTGCTGTCATAGTAGCAGACTCCCTATTTTCCTCTTCTCTGCCCACTCCTGTACTTGGTGAACAAATGCCTTCCTTTAGAGGAAAACCGGAAACATAAACCACATCGGAGGGGAAAGCATCACATAAATGTTTATAATTATGTCATAAAAACATACATACAAAACAAACAAACAGAAAAAAAAAAAAAACATGAGAAAGCTTTACCTCCAAATATGTACAATGAAAAGTCACCCTCGTTTCTGATCATATTGTGACCATGCCTGGAGAGCAGCACTCATGACACAAGTCCCTCCAGGTATGACCTCTGTGTGCATAACTAGCATCCCAAGGTCGTGGATCAGTTGTCTCATGTCCTGTCTTCCAGGAGGACTGGCGGTAATATTCGCACAGGGTTATGCTCAGGTGACTGTGCCTGTACAACGTGTACTGTGCACAACTTTAAGCTTATAAGGTAAATGGGAGTAAGAGAATCCCCAAGGCCAATATAGCCTATTCTTTGCCAATGTATTTCCTTTCTCTCTTTTATAACATATAAGAAAAAATGAGAATCACCCAATGTGTTGTTCCTAAGAGAGATTCCATACATTGTGGTATTTGCACACATGTGCATGTCCACACACACACACACACACACACACACACACACACACACACACACACACACACACACACACACACACACTTAAACAAATAAAAGGCAAATCAAACAAATGAAAAGTAAAACACACCGCTAATATGAATGGTAAAAATACTGCTTACCATGTGCAACAACAACAGAGGGAAAAAAAAAAAACCAAACCCCAAACAAATCAACACACATCTGTGTGTAGTACCAGGTCTTGACTTCCCTAGTGTTGATTGACCAGTGTCAGGTCCCAGGAAAAAAAAAAAGGTTGTTGACCTCGAGGCAACATTTTTAAGTTTGCTTTGCTCTACAGTGAATCGATGCTCATAAAGAACTCTGGTGCGAAGGGAAGTGGACATGATCCCGTGATGGTCTGTGATCTGTGATCTCTTCGGCCAGAGGCCCGTCCAGCTCAGCTGACCTCCTGCCCTCTTGCCATTTACCTGCTTGTGTCCATGGGGTCCTCTTTAAAGTTTGCACACTGCTCCATCACTTTCCTGAAAGTCACACAGAGCATTAACAACTGTATGGGGGCTTCAACCAGAGACTTTCTAATGAGGAGACACAGCACTCAAAGTTCCACCACAGAAATGCATGGGGTTAGTTTGTAATGACAATTTGTCAGTTGTCTGCACCTATATCCCGCCCCTTTCTGTATGCCTCCCCATTCAGTTGAATAGGAAAATAGCGGCCCGATAACTGCCCAAAGTGCGTTACCAAGATGGCCACCGAGTGAGGGGACTTGCCTATAGACCTTTCACACAACTTCCGTATTTTTGAAAGGAAATATGCAATTGTCGTGGAAATCTCCTTCCTCGCCAGTAGACTATAATGCTTTAGTAAGGCAGCTTATGTTCTCTATACTATACATACATTATGTCTAAGTGGACACGCTAATTATTTGTAATTCTAGTTAACAGTTCAGTAACAGTTAGCCTGATGCTTATGGACAAATTCCTTGTGGAAAAATGTGTACCCTTTATTGATTTTATTTCTTACTTTATTTCGGTTATTGTGTGAAAGGTCTATAAAGACTTTGCTTCAACTAGCACCAAGCAGCATATTATGAGTTAACTTCACCACTCTTCAGAGATGTGATATGGATTTCTTTTTTTAGTACACTATGTAAGTTCAGTTAAAGTTATTAAAGTATTTAAATATGACTTCCATCAGGCATAGACAGAACATTGGCATTAAGGAGCAAATACTTATGAACAAATGTTTTACAAAACACAGCACACATTATGTGAGGAGTTGGAGGTCATACCTTGCCATGTTCTTTGTGTCTGGGTGGCTTTCCATCTCCAAGACTTTATCCAAGAGTGCAATCCCACCCTCTTTGACCAATAATGGACAGTATTTATTTGCTATTTGATGAAGAGAAAGGAACACAAGGTTGGCAAGAGAACAGATAATATTTTGTAACGATTTCTGTCTTTGTGTGTGTGTGTGTATGCATGTGTGTGTGTGTGCCTGTGTGAAAGAGAGAGAGGAGTGTGTGTGTGTGTGTGTGTGTGTGTGTGTGTGTGTGTGTGTGTGTGTGTGTGTGTGTGTGTGAGAGAGAGAGAGAGAGAGAGAAAGTGAATGTTTGAAAGTAGCATTTGTTTTCCGCTCCATAAAATACACCAGTCAGGTTGAGACACTCACGGTAGACAGACACTAAGTTGTAGAGCGCCCATGTGGCCCAGTGCTGGCTAACAGGAGCGATGCTTTGGGGCAGGAGACGGAGGATGGGCTCAAAAGACCTGCACATACACAACATGCAGTCATTACCCAGCTGCACTTAGCTACAGCGAAACCATAGTAACACTCACCCCAAGCCAATAGCACTATTATTATTATTATTATTATTATTATTATAATAAGAAGTATACTATTATTAGCAACACACAGTGAGGCATAAGAATAGACATTTTATTGAAGGACTCGATTCATGTAGTTTCTCAGTTTCAACGTTCTAACTGACAAATTTCCTGTTTTTCACATAAAGAAATATTCCTGCCAATTGACACTACAGTTCACCTATGATCCCCCTGCTACCTTTCACCTAGTGTAGGTTCTGTGAAGCAGCATGTGTCTCTCCTCACCTGTAGTTGATGTTGCGCCGCGAGCTGACGTCCCAGCTCTGGATGGCGTCCCACATCTTCTGCATCACAGAGTCCCTCCCCGGCTCCTCCATGGGCCACGCGTCCGGCCCGTCGAACATGATGTGGGAAAGCACCCCGCACGCGTTGTAGGACACCTCAATGCCATCTGCCTTACTGTCCAGCAGGTCACTATGAGAGACACACACAAAAAACACAAAGATTTAACAGATTTTAAAGATTTTAGAAGTTGAGATAACAACAACGTTTCAACTGGGAGAGCGTGAGAGTGTGAGTGTGCAGTGGGGGCAGTACGTACGTGAACACTTTGACAAACTCTGAGGTGAGGAGCTGTGGCCTCAGAGCCCTCACCTCGGCCACATTACCCAGCAGCCCCAGCATGTTTCTGTGCAGTTCCTGCTTGTCTGGAAACTCCTGCCGAGAGAGAAGAGACCGAAAAAAGGATTACATCAGCTGTTCAGTCTTAAGACACTGACACAGATGGTAAAGTGTTAGGAAGTACGGCCCTAGAGGAAACTAAAGCCTTGTTAAGAAGGATTCCAGATCCTATTAAAATCAAATCATATCAGATCATCTCATATTAAAATGGATTTCAGATGCCAGCATGGAGGCAGTATTGCCACTGAGTTACTCTCTAGCCTTCAGGATCAAACACACAGCATGAATCAGGAAATTTTAATTGTGCTCGCATTTTAATCAGGAAAGAAGGGCCAGACAACACATGGTACAATACAGACCCATGTACGGTAATGCAATATTCTGAATTGCTCAGATTACTGTGAGATTTGCTTTGCATTACAGCAGCCCTGTTCCGCCAGAAACTATGCGGTGATATGAGTCAACTGTGAATCTATCACAGGAGGAAAGCCAAGGTGTTAATGTCTGAGGTCCTGCTATATCGGAGGTATGATATGGAGACCGGAGTGGAGTAGTAGGCAGTAGTGTAGCATGGGGGCCTGGGCTGATGCCCCGTTAGGTACTTTTTACAGTTTATGGTGTTGTTAGCTCTATTTTCATTTTAGAGAGATTTCCACATGTGGATACAGCTACAGGAACATTTTCACAAGTGGATACAGCTATAGTAACATTTTCACATGTGGATACAGCTACAGTAACATTTTCACATGTGGATAAAGCTACAGTAACATTTTCACATGTGGATACAGCTACAGTAACATTTTCATTACTGTTTGCATCACAGTCACTGGTGTCACAGAGTATCAAATCCATGATCTTGGTGTCAGTAGCTTAATTGAATTTCCCCTTGGGGATCAATCAATCAAGTAATCAAGTAAGTAAGTAAGTAAGTAAGTAAGTAAGTAAGTATCTATCTATCTATCTATCTATGTATGTATCTATCTATCTTTCTCTACCAGTCTGCTCCCCGAGTACTGTAAAGTGTAGAGTGGCACAGCGCAGTGCATAGTTAATGGTGGGGATGTCTGCTGACCTCTAGACACTCGAGGAACAGACTCATTCCTCTGCAGTTGAGGAACATCTGGCAGTTGTCGGGCGTCTCGTCGGTGATGTTCCATAGGGCGCTCCAGGAGAACTCCATGACCTGGTCACACTGTGGTCAAACAGAGTAGTGTTTACTCAGGGCCACAGTATGCAAGTGGACTAGACCCATACATTTATTGTGAATGCGATATTTACCATTCTATCCTGTAGCTTTTTCTGGATCAAGTTCAGCATTGTCTAAAGGGATTGAAATGAACAGTGTGAGGAGAAAACAAAGCATTTCACCTATATAGACACGTATTACCATACGTATCATGCTTCACAATAAAAATAATAATAATAATCTTTTTTTAGATACATGATCAGCTGCTTTTCCCTTGAGTGAACTTGGAAATGTGATGAGTGAAGTTGGGAATGCTCTTCATTTGTTATATTTCAGTGAACACTAGACTGAATGTTGTAATTGGAACATAATGTAAATCTAATTGTAAACACATAAAAAGTGCAACACTAACCAACCTATTCCCAGCACATTACTATGACATCAAATGTTTCATTTCAGTAAATGTAACTACTGTAGAAGCAGGAGCACCAAACCAACAAATGCAACTGATTACACCCCCCACCCCCCCCCCCCCACACACCCAATAGTACCTACTTTGACAAAGCCCATCTTGTCCACACACACACACACACACACACACACACACACACCCAATAGCACCTACTTTGACAAAGCCCATCTTGCCCACAGCTTCCTTGTGGTCGTTGTCCACCTGGCAGACGAGGGCGTTGCAGAGATGCACGGCGATGCGCTGGATGGACTCGTCCTGCCGGGCCGGCTCCAGGATCTTCAGCAGCAGCATGTTGACCCGATGGTACTGGAACTCCAGCTCCTCCGGGATGCTGAAGTTGCACAGCGTTAGGCAGCAGTTCCTCTGGACCTGAGACGGACAGCACAGAGACCGCGCTCAGACTCGGCAGACCCGACTCAAAGACTTAGGTATGAGCTACACCAGGCGCGTAACGTGAAGCGTTCCGAAAAAAGGGTCTATTTTTTTCGAACGTACGCGACCGCTGTCACGTCTGGTGTAGCTACCTCCACTGATTATAGTGGCAGCTAATTGTTGCAGCAGACGCTACGCGAGCGGAACGCTTCAGTTACGCGCCTGGTGTAGCTCAGCCCTTTGCAGGTGAGCAGCCCGGCTCGGATCTCTGCACGCAGAGACAATAGCTGGGAACTCTTAACAGTATGTAGCCTAACTGCTCGACTTTCTTTGGGAGTCCAAAATCTTGGCTCAAACTAAGAAATGAGCTAATCACTCAGCCTGGATGTTTGGCAAACATCTCCCCAGAGACAATGGGACCACAGTAGTAACAGCACACAGAATAAAATCCATAAACCGACCTGTATGTTCAGTGTTTTCCAGAGAATTGAATTCCATTTGTGGTGGTTGGTTTGCAGAATTAACTTGAATGCAACAGTTTTTAACAAATTAGCACAGCGTGGTTATGATGCTAACCAGATTTATGCACAATTTAGTACAACCTGGAAAATCATTGTGTGGTGGTGAATGTTGATATTGTGGTGGGCCGCCACAAATGAGTCAATGTATGGGAAACACTGATGTTGCAGACATGAAAAGCTGTATGTAACAATGCATACTGTAGCGCTACATCTAGGGTTTAGAAAACAACTGTTGCAGTGGAGCCCAGTGGTGGAGAACAGGGTGATGCATTGTGCCAGGGAGCAGTGTCATAATATGAATGATTTGCATCAACTGCAGGTAATCATTTTTAGTGCTATGAGGTCAGTTTTCCAAAATAATCTGGAGAGCAGAGAGAGAGAGAGAGAGAGAGAAAGAGAGAGAGAGAGAGAGAAAGAGACAGCCTCTCTAAAATTTTAACTTCAACAGCAGCTCTGCTGTTCTTGCTGCTACAGTCTCCACTTTTGTTACAAAATGTAAGTTTGATGAGAAGACAGATTTGTCAGGGATTTCTCCTTGTGAAAGATCATGTAATGTGTACTCCCCTGTTGCGGATCAGTTGTACAGTTTGAACACACAACAAGTCCCATAATCTGAACCATATAGTGATCATATGACTAGTGAAGTCTTGTAGTCTGTACAACCTACGACCTATGTACAGCTTTTCTATACTACTGAGAACTCCATAAGCTTTAAATTGTAAGTTGTGACCTTCCACGCATTGAATAATATCTTGTGTAAGAGCAGCGTGCATGCGTGCTGGCATTCATTACATTACATTACATTACATTTAGCAGACACTTCTTGACCAAAGTTACATACATATGTCAGCTATATCACAAGGGATCCCCGGAGCAACTTGGGGTTAAGTGCCTTGCTCAAGGGCACAACGGTGGAAGCCGGTAATTGAACCGACAACTTTCAGGCTACTGCACGCTAGCCCAGCTCCTTAACCACTACACTACCACCGCCATTCATGTGTTGGCATTCATGCATAGATGTGTGTTGGCATTCATGCATAGGTGTGTGTTGGCATTCATGCATAGGTGTGTGTTACGGGAGACCCACCGTGACCTCCTGGTACTGCTCCATTCCGTTGAGCACCACCTGGATGACCTGTCGACGCAGCTGGACGCTCTGGTCGCAGCGGTACTCTGTGTTGGTCAGGTAGAAGAGCGCCGCGCTGCCCGTCACCTGAACACTCTTGTCATACTTATGACACTTGAGGGCAGCAATGACCAGCTGGGGGCCAAAAGACAGAGAATACGGTCAGTGGACAGGAGTTTCTATTTTTCATTATATCATATCATTATATCAAGTGTTAGAATGGGTTAATGAACCACTTAAACAGACATTTGTCTTTATGTCATAATGAGTTTAATTTCTGGCAAACCAACACCATCCTTTCCATGTCATGACCTATTTTTTACAGTCTATGGTCAGGACATGGAAAGGATGGCAGCCAGGGGGGCAGCCGTGGCCCATTGGTTAGCACTCTGGACTTGTAAACGGAGGGTTGCCGGTTCGAGCCCCGACCAGTGGGCCGCGGCTAGAGTGCCCTTGAGCAAGGCACCTAACCCCTCACTGCTCCCCGAGCGCCGCCATTGTAGCAGGCAGCTCACTGCGCCGGGATTAGTGTGTGCTTCACCTCACTGTGTGTTTACTGTGTGCTGTTTGTGTTTCACTAATTCACCGATTGGGTTAAATGCAGAGACCAAATTTCCCTCACGGGATCAAAAAAGTATATATACTTATACTTATACATACCAGTAACCAAATATGGGCCTTGGCTGAGATGTTAATGCAGTATTAAAATAGTTCAAAGCCAGTCATGGAATGCAAATCCCTTGTTCAGTTACTCCCTCATACTCCCTCCCCAGCTTAAACTAATGACACATGCTACTTGCACCAACTAACAGATCTCAGATCATTTGACATCACTAGGAAGATTACTAGATCAACTCAGCTGAACAAAAGTGACCAGAGCAGGAGATGTTGGCTACTTATTTTAGAGTCTGGTTCTGTATTGAGTGTGTGAACTGACCTGCAGAGCTCACAAATCTCAGATCATTAACATTACTAGATCAACTCAGCTGAACAAAAGTAACCAGGGCAGGAGATGTTGGCTACTTATTTTAGTGTCCGGTTCTGTATTGAGTTTGTGAACTGACCTGCAGAGCTCGCAGCAGCTGGCTGCAGTGCTGTATCCTGGCGATGTCGAACAGCTGGTTGATGGCCCGGTGGGCCAGTTCGGGCCGGTGCTCTGTGTAGGCCTCGATAGCGTTCAGAACCTGGTCCTCGTTTTTGGAGCCAGTCACCTAAGATGAGGAAGCAGGATATGGGCCCATTTCTCTTAGCTCACTCTGCCATGCTAAACATGAGCTCAGGGGGCCATGCTATTGCACATCAGATACAGAAATTATTCTAATATTTAAAGTTCTATATATTTATTTTATTTATGTTTCAAATATGTTTTATTGTTTTTGAATATTATTATAATTGCATATTACAGTGCACATCTACACTGAATTATACAGTGCAGTGCATTTCTAAAATATATACAGCGCATTTCTAAAAGATCTTGCAGTGCCCAGCCAATGAAAGCTCGTTCACCTTGTAGGCTGGGATGTGCATGACGTTGCAGAGGGTGGTGTTGTACAGTCCAAGAAACTGCAGTGGCCTCTTCAGCTCCTGGAAGGGGATGATGCTGCTCTTGCTGGGTTCGATACTGGGACACACACAAAACCCAGTGTTAATTCAGTCATTCCTTACAAATCGACACATTCACTGTGAAATGACCAAAACCCACAACCAAAACAACATTATGCACTACACACACACACACACACAACACACAACACACAACACACAACACACAACACACAACACACAACACACACACAAGAGGAGTTGTAGGTACACATGTCCAGCATCTGACCTTGGTGGCCCCATGGCCTCCTCGAAGTGTGGGACTGTGCAGTTGTCCAGCATGATGTGGCCTGAGATGTCCAGAGAGACCAGGTTGCCCAGGCTCTGCACCACGGTGGTCAGGATCTTCCTGGTCATCTTGAACTTAGAGGAGCGCTGGTTTTCACGAGAGATGTCCAGGTGCCTGTCAGAAACACCGTTTTGCAGAGGATTAGAATGATATCTACTACACCGATCACATAGAACCAGGTCTATGCAAGAACACTTGAATCAAGGACAAGATATTTACGAAATAATTCATTTTTAATTCTTATTCATTGAAAAAGATGCCTGGGGGAGAAATATCTGGGGAATTGTCTGATCTCCTGTATGCTGATGCAACCAAGAAGAGCTACAATGTGTGGAGTATTTGTTTTGGTATTGTCTGCTGGTTACCTTATTTTGGACAAATCAGTTACACTTGTTTACAATGTTCAATGTCAACACATTATCATGCAATACACAAGAAAATTGTATTGCATGGAAAAGTATTTATTTTGTGTGTGACTTATGGATCATGAAACAAAAGGCGTATCTTCTGCCAAAAGATGCAATAGAATTAGAGAGGCAGAATGTTGGACTGGGTGATAGATTTAAAAACAAAGAAATAATTAAATACATACACAATATTTATACATACAATACCATACACAGAAGATCTATACTAAGACAGAGGAGAGAACAAGATGTTTTCCTCTACAGTAGGTGGAGGGAAAATGAAAAAAAGAGAGAAATTGAGGGGTGGAGAGAAAAAGGATGTATAAGGGGGGGGGGGGGTCAGTAGGCTGGAGGGCAGGGTGGTGACTGGACCATTTAGGGGAATATCTAATTGTGATTTTTCTGACATGTTATAATTGCAATCAATTGAAGTCAAGCTTCAGTTCAATATTCACTATATAATACATTCCTTGACTCTGAATTAGTGGTTTTCTTACTCTTGTCTTGTTGGGCAAGACCAGCAAAACGGTTTTGCTGTATATTCATCATACTGCTACCTATGGCACTGTTTCAAGTTGCTACATGTTAGTTGAGTTGCCTCAGGAGGTAGCTACTGCATGACAATTGGTTTTGCATAATAGCCTAACTTTGTTTGCACATCACTTCTGGTAAACCCCAAATACTTCCAAATAACCATAGTTGTAAGCTTTGTGATTAATTGCAGCCTGTGATTTATGAATTGCATTAGTTGAAACTGCGATTTCGATTAAGAATCAATTGTTCCTTCAGACCTAGTTGGGGTGCTAGTCACTGGTTTTTAGTTTAAAAGACATGGGTGGAGGAGATGACCTTGCTTAAAGGGAGGTGTACCTGGTGCTATTTGTTTGCGTATTTCTGTGTAGTTGTATTCTGTTATTATCAATATTTCTCCAACTTCAGATGCCCTCTGTAATTTAGTAATTAAGCTGATTGGGGACAGGGGCTGGTAGGCCAAAAAAAAAAGATTTCGCTTCAGCGAATGAGACACAGTTCTTCATTCAAGACATCATCAGTGAGACCTGGTGCTTTATCAGTTTAGCTTAAGCTATCCATCCCAAACACCTACAAGCCTGCTTCACACTCCAATACACTCCTAAAAAAGTCTTACTGTGCCGCAAAAACACCTACAGGACTCTGAGCCCAAACCACAGGGGCACACCGTCCGGCACACCGACCGACAGTGCACTCACCGTAGCTGGCTCATCTGCACCACTGTGCTGATGAGCTCCTCCGAGAGATCGACGTTGTAGAGCACCAGCGAGGCCAGACGGTCCTTCCACTGGGCGAGGAAAGTGGCGCGAGGGAGGGGCATGCTGGACAGGTCCAGGGAGGTGAGGGCCGGCAGGGGCTTGAGCAGCGCCTCTGCGTCCACCTCCTCCGGCAGCCCGCCCAGGTTCAGCAGCCGCAGCCGGTTAAAGCCCTGAGAGGAGAGAAACAAGAGAGCCAGGGAGGGAGAGAGAGAGAGAGAGAGAGAGAGAGGAGAGAGAGAGAGAGAGAGAGAGAGAGAGAGGAGAGAGAGAGAGAGAGAGGGAGAGAGAGAGAGAGAGCGACAGAGAGAGAGAGAGAGAGAGAGAGACAGAGAGAGGGACAGAGGGAGAGAGAGAGAGAGAGAGAGAGACAGAGGGAGACAGAGAGACAGAGAGAGCGACAGAGAGAGAGAGAGACAGAGAGAGCAACACAGAGAGAGAGAGAGACAGAGAGAGCAACAGAGAGAGAGAGAGAGAGATTGAGGGAGGGAGAGAGAGAGAGGTTACATAACAGTGATGTTACAACCTCCAATGTGTCTATGTACATAAAAGCTCCTGGGTAATCTCCTAGTTTCTCTACATTTTTAGGTTGTAGATTATACACATTATGATCTTAATTGCACAGCTGGCATACATTTCTGATGTTATCATGTATTATATGTAATGGTATCATAACATTATACATAATATACACAATAACATCATAATATATTACAACTCCAACACAATTTATTCCTTAAAAGGAAAGTGAAGGATCACCGCACCAGCAAAGAAATCCCACCAGTGTGCGGTGATCCTTCACTTTTCTTTTAATCTATTGACGACTGCACCTCACCAGCACCTGGAAGGCTGTGCACAGGAACTTCATCCTTTTTACAATTTTTTCCTTATTAAAGGCACCATTAAGAGTTTTTTTTACCTTAACATAACGTTTCCAAAATCATTTTGATGGCACATAACCTCATAACATGACGAATGGCATTTCTGCCATTGTCTGAGCGGCCTTCTTTAGGCAATTACCGACCTAGCAACTTGCTGTGTTCAGGTAGGAACAGGAGTGCAATTCTTCTTTAGTGCTGCTTTAAGTTAGACAAGACTTAATTTGGCATATCACTATATTACACCAAGGATTATAAAGTCCTACCCTTTATGTAATACCTTGCAAAAACACTACATAGATTACAGTGCATCCCTTACCTGAAAGCTGAAATTGTTGTCCAGTGCAAATCTGGCTGGTCTTTCATCCTCTTCGTCGTCGTCGTCTTCCTCGGCGCAGGCCAGCGGAGCGCCGCCCTTCCTGTAGAAGATGTTCGTGCAGCCGAAGAGGCTGAGGGACACCAGGGTATGCCGGAAGCTGGTCAGTGCACGCAGGCTGCGCGCAGACAGACCATTGCAGTAAGTCAGGTGCAGCTCGATAAGATCCTGCCAACGGGGAGGAACGTGTTACCCAGACAGGAGACTCCTGGCAACCCAGCGAAGAGGGGGCATGTGCATGGCGCAAACACTGCCAAAGTCACAGGTCCCATTCCCACTGAGCAGTGCTGATATGGTGCATGCATACCCTACTTATGCTGACAGTTACCCTGCATAGTTATATCAGAACAACAACTGAACCTGCACAATCTCAAAGTCAGTTTGGAGAGAAGCACAGAACAAACAAAATGCTTCTAGGGGAAATCACCAACCAAACAACCAATGAAACTGTACAGAATTTTTCTGATTTTATTCATCATTTTTTTTATGATGACATAATAATAAAACCTCCCTCCCCTAAGAAAACCTTTTTATGATGATATAATAATAAGTCCTCCCTACACTTAACATTAGGACAATATCCACATCCTTTACTTTGACTGCAAAAATATACATTAACATAAACACTTTTCTTTATGTTAGCTCAAAGGTCCAGCTCAATTTTGCAGCACTTTCACCAAAACCGCCTGATCTAATTTGGCAGGCCATCACTTAATTTCACTTCATCATTATTATATAATGATGTAATATTATTACGCTGAAGAGTGCTTCTCTGGGACACAGTGCTTTATGACAGGGCAAGGTCCCCTCCCTGCCTGTAAATGAGGAATGTTAAGAGGCAGACCCCCAACCCCCAACATGGACTGAGGCCAGATCATCCAACACATCCTCACTTAAGCACTGGGATAATGAAGCAACCATGCCAGTCAAAAGGTCCAAGTGACCTTTCAGAGCGGCTTGTCTTAACATGCATGTGCCTGCCAATGGGAATCTGAGCTCTGGTGGGAAAGGTGGACGTTTTATCGAAATGAGTATTTCGAGTGTAAGGTGCTAATTACTTAACTCAAGAAAAGGTCTGAATGTGCATTAGTGAGTGTGTGCACACACCTGTAGTGACCGACGCTATTAATTATTAATCACAGCGGATAGAAAATAAGGGCAATTTGAGTACTTGATGTTGTACAGGAATAGCAGTTTGAGTCACATATCTCTACTCACACAGTCTATACATACACCTACTACTATATATACACTTAGTATATCTTCCATATACAAAATAATTTAGGAGCACAGTCATTACAGTTATTAATTAATAAGCTCTGGAATACTCTGGAACTCCCCCTTTGCCCTCAGGCACTACAAGATTATGCATTTAGGTCAGTTGTTCCATCTGTTTGTCTTTGACAGATTTCACCCCACCTATGGTAACACTACCTGTTTCACCCCCCGCCCCCACATCCACAATACCTGTTTCCCAATGGCCTCGAGGTCTCTGTCTCGCACCAGGTCCTCTCTCAGCTGCACTCGGGTCAGCCTGGTGCTGCGTGGGTCTGAGAAGAGCTGGAAGAAGCCGTCCTGCGGCTCAAAATTGCTGTCTGTGTGTACCAGCTCTACATACCTAGATCAAAGGGAACAAATACACAGTCATGTCACGGTATAAAATGTGGAGGGGGAAACACATCAGCTTCATACTTTAACTGAACATTATTTTTAAATGCATTTTTTTTACAAGAATAAAACCATCCAGCTACCTGCTTACACTAAATATCTCCCAACCCCTGAGCCTAACTTACGCGTTAACCAGCTTGTCGCAGATTTCACTTGGAAGAAACACGTCTGGACGCAGGGTGAGCTTGTTCCTGTCCCCCAGGTAGCACATCGTCCGCCTCAGGTTGCGCAAGCAGAAAGCTGTGCACAGAGCCATCAGGCTGTCTGGGTTGTCCCCCACTTTGGCCGCCATGGCCGCTTCCCTGCTTTCTCTCTGGTCTGGAACCTGGATGAGACAGGGGGACTTCTGGGTCGTCCTCAGGCAGTAGTCATTGAGAGAGCACCAGGAGAGACAGGAGACACTAACGGATACTGCCAAAAAAAACAGCACGTCAGAGGCTATCAACCCAAGGATACCTACAGATAAAAGTAAAACAACAGAAATTAATTAGTAGACTGAACAAGTCAATGACCCCAACACACACACACACACACACACACACACACACACGCACACATAAGTAGCCATGTAGCACAGCTTATTAAAACATAGTATTACATTATTTTGACTTCTCAGAATCAACAAGGCAACGTTACAGTTAAAACACTGTAGTCAATACGTTTTGTCTGCCGATCACACAATTGGGAATTCTGCTGCTTACACTTAACAACCTAACAACTAGCACTGCTACGGCAAGGTCCTCTAAACTATGCACTATTGACAAAGTTAATAGTTATTACACAAGTATAAACTATTTGTCATAATGTTTACCTGAAGCTTTAGCTAGACCTAGCTGTGAAAGTAAGAGAAACCGAAATTCTTCCGCTGTTAAATACTGTTCACAGACACTTAACTTCAAAATCATAGGAGCTGATTACTGTAGGCAAACAGATTGTTTACTACATAAGATCAATTAATGTATATAGTTTTTCAACGAAAAGATGACAAATATGACTAAATGTTACGCAGTTGAGCCTATACAGTCAATAACAGCAAGCTCGCTAGCTTGTTAGCTGGTCAAAACTAGATAAGCTGTCAACTCAGATTCTTTGCTGTTAAGACATTTTCGTTAACTACATGCAAACAAAGCACTAAGTGTGCCAAACTATATTAACTGCAGAAGTAAAAGAAATCGCACATGCCAACATCCTCATATACTCTGAACCCGGTTAATATAAACGCCATATACCTAGCTTCCCAGCTAGCCATACAGTTCCCGAGAGCTGCTTCTTGGTAGCTAATTCCGAATTGGTTAGCTTAGGCGCTGCGATTAGCATGCTACCTAACTGGCTAGCCTCCTCCTAGAGTGTAATAATCTCAGAAGAGCCATCGGAAAGCACTGTTATCTGACAACACCGAAAATGCAAACAGTTACCATACCTTCCCGTACCTTAATATAGATCACTGCCGATACTGTAAGATCATGCAATACAATTTCAATATGTTGACACTTAATGATCTCTTTATTATTTTTGGTTTCGCCCCTGATGTCAACAAAACAGCCTCGACTTCCGGTTCACCTGTACATCACATAATTGCTTCCTTCTTTAGGGGAGGAGATGAGTAAAGTGTCTAAAATTAATCCGTGAGAATTAAACATACCCTGTTATTTGAAGGCTATATGCCTATACCCCAGTTTATTCGAGAAAATGCCAATGTCCTTTTTTGTTTTCAGTCAATTACGTATTTACTCGTAATAAGGCAGTCCACTTTAGCAATGAAATTGTGAAATATCCTGTACAGTAAAATTCATCAGTTTTCTGATTCATAAAAATACTACTTCTGTAGTATTTTTGTAAAGGCTTTCTAAGGCTTTCTTTTTGGTTGAAGGCTCAATTCCGGAGGCCTACATCATTAGTTAAAGTTATTTGTAGTTTGTGGATAGCCTTTCCCTCCAAGCATGGGTGTGTAGCCTAATGCAGCTTCCTCTTTAGTCGCATCGGTTGCTCGACTGGATATCAAAAGTCTAAAGTCTAACTCTGAATTGCTTTGTGTCTTTATTAACATTAACCCTCATGTTGTGTTTTATTTGTATTTTTTATTTATTTATCTAAGGCTAGGCCTAGCCTGTATCCAGAGGGAGATCTGTACAGGTAGCCTACCCTAAGAGGGTACTTGGACCCTATGAATCAGTAGCCTGAAACAGTGTGTAAATAATGATTGTAATATGATTGGGAAGATATGAATACCTTAAATTGGTTGTTACTTTGCAATGCATTATATATCAGCCTCAAAGTCCTCTAAACCATCAAAGTTCGAATTTGTCAAAGAAGTGTTAAAAAAGCATCAACTCTTCCACTTTTTTGAATGAATTCATCACATTGCAGTGTACAGCTCTTTCAGCACAGATTAAATATATGACAGCTGAAAATGTATATATGGGAAACATAAGTAAGTACAAGCTAGTACAAGCAAGGGGATTAGACATGTTATTTGATAATAATGTAGGTAAGCCAACGCATAGAGTGAGCAACCAAACAGAGACATGCAACAAATCCAATTGTATTCAACAGGTATCAACTCCCCTTTTCAGAATCAGAATAATTTTATTGCCAAGTTTTTTTCTTTTTCCACACAAAAAAGAAAAAAACAAGGAATTTGACTTGAAATGAAATGGTGTAAGAAGTATTCAAATGCAATATGCAATTCAAATGTTATAGGCCTATATATGAAGGTTTTGGTTCCAAAATGCTATATCTTCATTTTTAAAAACATTAATAAATCATGTTAATTGTATAATTCAGGTAATATCAATACAACTGCAGTTTTGCCATTTTGATTGAGTAAAGATAAATCAAATAACAATAACCCGATTACACTGAAATGACTGAAACATATCGCGTTTTGGAAACAAACTCTTCATATACAAATACAAATATGACAAAGTGCAGATGTAAGTACAGAAACACTACGCAGAAAAGGGGGCTATGTTTTGTTGAGGAGACCAAATTGCAGAGGGGAAGAAACTGTTTTTGTAGCGTGAGGTCCTGGTCATGATGGACCGCAGCTTCCTGCCAGAGGGGAGTGTCTCAAAAAGACTGTGTCTGGGGTGGAAGGGGTCTGCAGCGATCTTTCCTGCCCGCCTCAGAGTCCTGGAAGTGTACAGAGGTGTACAGACTTTGTAGACTCTGGAGAAAAGGCATCCTGCAGCCAATCACTCTCTCAGCAGAGCCAAATGATTCTAAGTGATCATATCTCTGATTTCAGTTCCCCAAGACAATGCATCCCTGCACGTCCCACTTCCATCCCAGTTCCATGGAGTCTATAGACTGGCAACCAGCGAAGTCAAAGTAAAACAGGTGTTATGGTTACATTTATATATTGTTATATAGTATAGTATAAATGGTTGCAGCATTCTGAACAAGTTGAAGACTTCTAGCACAATCAGGAAGACCAGAAAATAGGACATTACAATAATCAAATTTTGAAGATACAAATGAATTAATGTTTCAGCATAACACAGTGACAAAATAGATCTATTACCTATATTGTGTAGATTGTAAAATGCTGTCTTGGGGAGCCTTTATGTGAGACTGGAATGTTAGACTTTTGGTATTGATACACCAATCAATATTGACACTCAGTATCTCAGACATGTTTCTAGATTTGACTAGCCTCACTCACATCCTAATAACTTGTTAGGATTTAACAATAGAACATTCATACCCATCCATTTCCTAATTTGCGATGGGCCTTTAGATTTAAGAATTGGTTGCCATCAGCCCTTTTAAGTAATTTAGACATAAAAGGTAGGCTATATCGGTCTATATAGTTATTCCGAACTTGTGAGTCCATATTAGTTATTTTATGAAGTGGTTTGATAATTGCAGTTTTAAAAGCTGATTGCGGGGCGCAGGGCAAGTGACTTGTTAATATAAAGAAGAAAAGAACTAGTGACAGGCAATAATTCCTTAAAAAGACAAGATGGTATTGGGTCTATTAGACATGTTCTCGACTTAAAAGCAATTACAAACCTATAGGGCCATAAGGTAAATCATTTCAAACTGTTAGGTTCAAGTGTTTGCATCCTTCAGTGTGACTTCAGCATTCTGCAAAGAATGGTGATCTTGTCTCTAATTAAGTCAACTACACATAAAAAAATCAGAAAGTCATCTGCAGTTAAGAACTAGATGCAGGGGTATTTTGAGTGAGTCTGTTACCTGTTCCAAAAACCTTTGATTGTTTTTATTAGAAGGCTTATCAACTCAGAGAAATATAGGCTACTGTAGCAGCTGAGAGTTTGTAATTCTGAAAACTCTCATGCAGTCTATTGTTTTGTCATTCGCTAAAGTAAGAGGTTAACTCTTTGATAAAGAACTACATTTTTAATAAACTCATACTACAAAGGGGCAAATGTTTTAATTTATGGCACTTTTGTTTAATCTACAAACAATTGTTGCAGTAAGGGGCAACAAAGTCATCAAGTAGCTTTGTTTGGACCGCCGGATGCCTTTCTTGACAAAGCCGAATTGTTTCTCCATCGGACTATTTTTATAGCAGCACCCAGGCGCTTCAGTAAGGAGGAAGTCAACATGTCGACTTCGTATCGAAACAGGTGAGACTACTCGTCGCGGAATGACATTCAGAATTAATGTAGGCTTCTGATTATAAAAGTACAAAGGCACAGTTTCTATACATTTGAAGTCAAACGGAAAATGTGTGTTATCGTTACTTTGCACGTTGTATTGTAGCCTACTGGTATTATTCAGCACACTCGCGGACGCTGTCCGTTGTCTCGATGCAATGCAATGTGGGTAGCTAGCCAGCGTTAACCGATTCTGTTAAACGCCGCTAGTTCGATGATTGAATGGGTGATTATGTGTCATGGATTTAGCTAAAATGTCCTAAGCTAATGGGTTGGTCTTTTCTTGTTACTGGTCTTTTCTTGTGCCTTCATGGGAGCAATGTTACAGTTAGGATTCATCTATGACAAGACAATGCAATCCATAGAGTCCATCAAATGGCCAGCTGTTCTTTCTCAAAATCGATGTACCTTGTGGCAATACCATATTTATGACAACAAATGTCTCATAGTGAAACTATACTAAAAGTAAAAATTCGGTGCAGCACAGATGTAGTATTAGCTATACACTTTAATTAAGGTGCACAAAAGGGACTAACGTTTTGTCCACCTTAATTAAAGTTTATAGCTAATACTACATCTGTGCTGCTCCGAATTTTTTACTTTTAGTATATCTACACGTCCGCTCTTCGTCTGATTTACCAGATGTAATGCTGCAGAAACGCGGTGGATCCACTCTTGTGAAGTCTCATAGTGCAAGTTTGATGTAGCAGCTAATCAAGTGTTTATTGTAGAACCTAGTAGGCTATGGGCTGGTTTAACTGACACAACTGCTGAAGTGTCGTTAACTTTCATTTGACAACTTTTCATTCACTTGCTAAACGTTTAGCGGATGAACTCGCCGATACTTTGATTCAGTGGCGAAAAATGCAGAACTGGTGCCATGTAATTTTCTGAAATTGAATTAGTATGTTCTTGCTTGCAGACAACTCCGCATTCTCTACTGATCACATTATCAAGAGTAGGCCCAAACATTCTCTTAGTCATACCTCGCTTTTGGGACGCATTCGCATATAAACAATATTTTCAACATTTGTATGCCATGTTTGTTCGGTAAATATTTACTTTGCCAAATGTAATGCTTGTTAGATTTTTTTTTATCTGGTCTATCTTTGAATGCAAGATACCTTGCGTGACTGGTAATTCAAGTTCACGTAACGGCAGGTTTAAGATAAATGGTTATAGATGTTCAACACGGAGTGAGAGACAGAGAAGCCTTTTCTTTTCCTGCTAGATAAAGAAGCCGAACATCTTGCTGATCATATGCAGTTTCTGAATGGACTAAAAACAGGATGTCGTGGTCACATTTGAGGAAAGAGTTGTCATTACTGGGGATGTGCAGTCTATGACACTAATGTTTCATTAAAACTGTAACATCATCAGTTTTTGCAGCCTACTAAAAGTTGACCCCAATGAAATCACTCTATGTTGCCTGTGATGGCTACTCAGTACAAGACTGCTGCCGCACATCCCTGAGAGGGAATCAAATCGGTTGTCCTGTTCAGGGAAATATGACCTCATCTATGTCTTGTGATCTTCCTGGATAGTCAGCTGACACAGAATGGAGAGCTTTTATTGATCACCTGCCCCTGTGTTGGGCTCTATCCCCTCAAGAGGCAGAATCTAGAATGCAAAATGGCACATGTGGGATTGAAAGAGGTGCTATTTTCACATAACTACATAATGAGGGAAGTGATGCCTATTAAAGTTTCTTTCCTCTGATGCTCCTGGTGGAGTCCTTGTGATCCTGCTCCAGCCCACAAACATACTGATACTCACTCTGTCTGTGTCTGGGCCTTCACTAGGTATGCGTAAAAAATGCATTAACGTTGGCGAAGACATTTATCTCGACACTAGTGTTTCTGTCCTAGTGTCAGACATTTTCATGACTGGAGTGAGAACAGAGCAGTGAAGGAAAACGTGACACGCACTCAAAGAAGCATTAAAAAAGTGCTGGAGAACTGGTGTTGAAATAAACTGCACAGTTTGGGTGCTCCCTTAAGGATTCAGCGTTCTATCATTTCCTTTCTTCAATCCTGTTTTATCTATCTTGAGCTTCGTGCAAAACCTGATCAAGCCCTGTCCCTGTGTGTGGAATGGCCTTGGGTTTAAACGCCTCTCCCTCTTCATCAGTTCATGTACAGGGCTTACAGGTTACACCACAGGTGTTACACCTCACATATGAGCTAAATCCCTTTTAATATAACAGTACGTTAAGTATGCAGTGTGTATGGAAAGTCATTTGGGTAGTCTCTTTGGAGACGCTGTAGGTGTTCCATTTCAGACAGAAATGGCTGTTACGAGTTATTTTGTAATGGTGCTTTACCTTGGTGTTCCAAGGATCCAGGAATTCAAGGGGGCTTTGGGAGAGGAAAAAATCAACCTGAAGGGGCTTCGTGAGCTCTGCTTTAGTGGTGAGTCATTGCTGAGGCCTTGGCCCTTTACTGCAAAGACTGCAGAGGTTTTTATTTGTCTTCAGGAACCAGGCTATACCCATATTACAATCAGTGAGCTATACATGATCATATTTGTGACTGACGGTGGAAAGAGTATTGATATGGTCTACTGGAATAACATGACTCTCCCAACTCTCTTTCAGGAATCCCCTTTGAAGGTGGAATCCGTGCTTTGTGTTGGAAGGTAAATTTATCTTGAGAGGCTGTATGATTAGATTTTACAACTTTCCATGGGGTATTTACATGTTTAGTTGTAGTTTGAACTGCTAATAAAATTAGATATTATAGACCAGGCGAGGAAAGTAGTGATTGATGGATGATGTTGAAGATGGTACGACAGGCGTGTGATTGAAGAAGAGTTGCATAAGCACCCTAATTACAGTCTAGCTAAGCATTACAGGTTGTATCTATGTGTGCTGTGTTGGACTTCAGACTCAAAGACAAGCTTGTTGTGCATCTTGTTTCAGTCTCATGACAGACAGTTAGTCTAGTGACACAAATTAGTCTAGGTGTGGGCACAATAAACTCACACTTATCTTTCACTCTCAGATCCTGTTAAACTACCTGCCCCTGGATCAGTTGCTATGGGAGTCCTTCTTGGAAAAACAGAGGTAAGAAGTGGGGCAGCCTAGGTTCCCCTCCACAGCTTTGATCAGGTTCTGTGGGGCAGCCTAGGTTCCCCTCCACAGCTTTGATCAGGTTCTGTGGGGCAGCCTAGGTTCCCCTCCACAGCTTTGATCAGGTTCTGTGGGGCAGCCTAGGTTCCCCTCCACAGCTTTGATCAGGTTCCGCGGGGCAGCCTAGGTTCCCCTCCACAGCTTTGATCAGGTTCCGCGTCATTGGTTGACCCTCTGGAGTTTGGCCAGAGCGTTCACTTTCCACCGTAGATTCCGCTGATGCTGTTGTTGCTCGGGGGCCTGGCTGGTTTCAAATGCACAACCCCACACACACACTCACAGACACACATGCCCATGAATGCTGCACAACCCCACCACACACATGCTCACAGACATGGGCTCACACACACACACACACACACACACACACACACACCACACACACACACACGCTCACAGACACCACACACACACACGCTCACAGACACACACACACACACGCTCACAGGCACTGCACAACCCCACCACACACACGCTCACAGACAACACACACACAGGCACTGCAAAACCCCACCACACACACGGCTCCACAGACCCCACTCACACACTGCGCTCAGCTCACAACTGCGCTCAGACACCACACACACACACGCTCACAGGCACTGCACAACCCCACCACACACACGCTCACAGACACACATGCCCATGAATGCTGCACAACCCCACCACACACACGCTCACTGACACACACACACACACACACGCACACACACACACACACACACACACGCTCACAGACAACACACACACACACACACACACACGCACGCTCACAGACACTGCACAACCCCACCACATACATGCTCACAGACATGCGCTAACAGACAAAGACACACACACACACACACACACACACACACACACACACACACACACAGACGCTTAAACTGCCAGTTGAACCATAGAGAAGCGTGGTGCTGATGAGTCATGGTTGGCTGCATGAGGAATTCCGCTTCTCCTTAAATTATTCAGCATTACCCACAGTTCCCACTGGGCCCCCTTCCTTTTAATTTAGCGCTGAAATGATTCATCTGGGTTGGATGACGGTCGAACAGCTTATTCCTGTGCTCCACACCCGTATCAAATATCCTTGACACAGGCGAGTTGTTCACCCACTAACATGTTCTGCTAGCTTTGTTTGCCCCCTCGTTTAAGGAGTGTCGGTGCTGGATGATGTGCCCGCTCACTAGTGTAACCTGTCTGCGCAGGGAGCTGTATTGCCAGTTCCTGAAGGAAATGATCATCCAGCCAGGCATTGCCAAGGCCAACCTGGGGCTCTCCCGAGAGGACGTGACCCTGGAGGACCACGTAAGTGCATGCCCCCAATATCCCCATAGTGGCATGGACCCGATGACTGGAGGCGTTTTCGCTAGTTCATTGACAGAGTAGCACAGAAGTGTGGAGTGGGTGAATGCAAATGTGTAGTGGATAGTGTATGTAAGCTGTTTTTTTACCACCCAACATGTGGAAGTTTCACATATTCAGAAACACTGGGGTGACCGGTATATGCATAGATGTTGGCTCTGCAGTCCTATTACTCTATATGCTGGCATATTGCATAAGACTCATTAGCGCACCCAACGGGGAACACAAGATGCACCATCATCTAGTCATAACTTTGATGTGATTGGTTGAGTTAATTTGTGGCTCAGCTTGCCTCAGCTTTCTACCCTCTTCTTTCCTTGTCTACCTCTCTACCTCTCTTTCTCTCCATCCCTCTCTCTCTCTCACTCTCTCTCTCTCTCTCTCTCTCTCTCTCTCTCTCTCTCTCTCTCTCTCTCTCTCTCTCTCTCTCTCTCAGCCTCTGAACCCAAACCCTGACAGCAGATGGAACAACTACTTCAAAGACAATGAGGTTCTGCTTCAGATCGATAAAGATGTCAGGTTGGTTATAGACACACCAAAGGAGCTCAGTCTTCCTTTGATATCCAAAGGAGCTTTCTCTCCCCAAATGTGTCCTCTAGATCCTTTTAACAGGTCATGCATTACTGAAAGGTTCTCAAAGGTAGAGGGTTGGAAGATGGTGTTTTTCAAAAGGTAGATTTAAAAAAAAAAAACTTTTTTGATGAGATTCACCTTTGAATGAAAAGTTTATCTTTTGTATGTGCTTTTCCTATCCAATAAAAACCTAATTTATCTAATTGCAATAAAGGAATTGGTTACAAAGAAATTAGAGCACATATGGGTCGTGCACTAAAAGTTAACCTTAAAACAAACAAGGCATGGTTTAAAAAGTAACATACCGGTAATTGTCAAGAAAAGTACCTTTATCTCCATGAGTCACACTGACCAGCGGTCATATTAATTCAATTGACAACATTTACATCACTAGTTCATGGTATTGAATTAATTATTTTATCTATGCTGTGTGTGTGTGTGTGTGTGTGTGTGTGTGTGTGTGTGTGTGTGCCTCCTCCAGGCGACTGTATCCTGACATGGCCTTCTTCCAGAGGCCCACAGAGTTCCCCTGCAAGCTCATCCTGGACCCTCAGAACGATTACGAAACCCTCCGGCGTCGCGTGGAGCAAACCACCCTCAAATCTCAGACTGTGGACCGCAACCGCAGCGGGGTCACCAACGTGAGTGTGTGTGTGTGTGTGTGTCTTTCTGCGTCTCCCCTGTGTGTGCGGTAGCCCTTGATTCGGTTCAAAAAGCATTTTTAAAGGGGTTGTTGATGAGATGTGTCTTCTCTTTGCCTCGGTCAGTCTGTCCACAGTGAGAGTCCGGTGAGTATTAGAGGGTTGGGTGTGTGAGAGTGAGTCTGTCTGCGTGTGTTGTGTTTATGATGGAGTTGTCATGCATAGAGTGAGTCAGTGCACACGCGCGGAAGACTGGTGAGTACACAAAGCCTGAGTGTGTCCATACTGGGTGCTGTGTTTGTTTACAGTGAATATTGAAATGTTTTTGTGAATGTTAAATGGGTTGAAGACTTGATGTGGTTATTCCCCAGGGTACTGTTTGTGACCTAAAATGACCAGAGGCGTATTTCACAAAACCTAGATAAGGGATTAAGCTAAGATTTTTGGTTATCCTGTCTGAATTTTAGGATAGTTACCATGGGAATTTATTCTGTGCAGCTAGCCTGGTCCCTACCAGGCTAACAGCCAGGCTTAGTTAATTCTGATGTTAATAATTTGTCTTATTGGTTCGGCCAGCTGTCATTCAAATCAGACCACCATGTGAAAAGAGCTTTATTCCATTTACTATTTACTCAAAGCATTTGCTCGTACAACAGCAAATTAGCAAGTTGTTTTTGGGCTGTCCACAAAGTCTGTGTTTTTTTACAGCGTATTCAGGGCACAGGGAGCTAGCGGATGGTGAGGTGATGTTTGCTGTATGTGACAAAAAATGTTTTAGCTTAGAAAACCATGTAACATCGCTTAGAGCACCTTTAATTCTGCCTTTGTGAAATACCCCTCTGCTGTCTCTAAAGCCAAAAGTTTCCTCAAATGACAAATGTAAATACTGGCAGTTCTGCCACACGCCGGTTGTGACAACAATATCATACCTGCCTTCTGTTTCCACAGCGCTTTCGCTCTTTATGATTTCCAGCGTTTCTCAAACTACGAGCCTCTTCAATGAGTAGGCTAGGTTGCTGGTCACCAGAGCCACGAATTGAAATTATGCCTGGCTTTTGTCTGTTAAATTGCAAATATTATTGTATTGAATGATATTATGGAACTGCGGACCGAAAGACAAAGAAACTAAAAGTTTCCCCGATCAGGAAATACTTCTTAATTTAGTGTCAACAAATATACAGGCATACAATTGGTGGTGGTATGAGTGGTCATTCAATATGTGTGCGTCTGCGCAAGTGAAAATGAAGCAACGATATCTAATGAAGTTCCTGTAACTGTCCATTAAAACAGCATGGATAGCCTAATCCACTGCACTTAAAAGTTGAAATTGTAATTTGTTGTAGGCCTAACAGAGATTAATATCGTAGTGTAGCCTTTGGTGATGACGGCTTTAATAAACATTTATTTTACTCGTCTTGCTGGAGTGAACGCAGAATACGGGCTGTTGCGCAAATAACTTAATGATGGAGATGATCTGCATCTCCTTTAACCAAAATCTGTAGTTTTGCTAACATCTCCATTATTAACGTGAAATATCAATGCAGGGTAGTGTCAAGCAGTGACTGTTCACTTCACCTAGCTGAGTTAGACAGAAGACCGACGGGCCCTGCTTGCTTGCTCTGTTTAGGTATTTCTGACCCTCCCAAACTGCGTTAAAATGGTGTGTTTAACAGACAGAATTTTAAAATGTTCACGGGCAGGAATCCCTGGACCCCCGCTTTTATGATCCGCACTCCCTCTCAGACAATACCTCCAATGTCCCTGACTTGCCGTGCAAAATATATCAGCATAAAACATCTTTCTTATATTGTGACCCCCCAATGTTGACGTGAAGTTTGCGCCCCTGTAGGTTCGAACATTTCTTATAACTTCAGGTATTACGTCCTGTACCCCTAGTGATTTTGTGATTTGTGTCGTAGCAGACTCACCTGCTGTTTCATTACACCCATGCTACCAGTCTCCTTACTCATTTCTCTGTTCCCCTCCCACAGGTGAGCTCTCCTGGCAAAGCGCTCAATCTTTACCCCTCTAATGAATACGAGGTGCTGCCCAATGGCTGCGAGGCTCACTGGGAGGTGGTGGAGCGCATCCTGTTCATCTATGCTAAGCTCAACCCAGGCATTGCCTATGTGCAGGGCATGAATGAGGTTGTAGGACCCATCTACTACACATTTGCCACGGATCCTAATGAAGAATGGAAAGGTAAGAAGATAGTGATTCCACCTTTTCAACTTGTTTGGGTCTTCTTGGCTGAGAAGTTATCCAAGTAGTGGTGATGGTAGCACTTTGTTGCCTGAATAAATACACAGAATAGCGTTGTGGTCAATATATGAATGTGCAACTACTGCCTCCTACTTCCATATCTAATGCAGACTTGAATTTCCCCTTGGGGATCAATAAAGTATCTATCTATCTATCTATCTATCTATCTATCTATCTGACTTCTAAATGTAATGAAAACTTCTAAATGTTTTGTACTGCCGAGTAGAAGTGCCTCAAGCTTAGGTTATTGGTAGTTGGATAGACTGAGATTTGTTCAGATGTGCTTCAGAGCAGAGACTTAGTAGTTATGTCAGTGAAAGTAAGGTGAAGGAGGACTTGCCTTGATCTTGTTTAAATCTGCTTTCAGAGAAATGGCACAAGATCGGAACGATACTTAGGAGTGAGTGGCATTAGATTAAACACTGAGCCCCAGGATCCCGTTCAGTCTGAGCAACAGATTGCGACCAGCCCAGTATCATAACGGTGTCGTCCCTGATGTAGATGAAATGTCCCGATGAGCTGATAAATCTTACATTTATGCTCACTACCACTAAGAATCTTCTGAATCCTTGTGGTCTCAAAAGTTTTATTTGGTTCTAAAAAGACCTGTAGTAGTCTCAGTTTGTCATCAATTGCTGTCGCTGATGATTCAGTCATAATCTGACCTGAGTGTGTGTGTGACGCCAAAGGCCGTTGACCTTCGTTTGTCTCTATGAAGTAGAGGCTGTTTGGGTTGACGTGGATGTTGTAATTAAATCAAGTCCAATTGGAGATAACTGTTTATGTGCAGACTGTCTGGAATTGTTCACTGCAGTTTACTGCGTGTGACCTCTGAAACATAGTTCACTTACAGCATGGAGAACTTCAGATCAGTTTTTCGCCACTAAACCTAATTCTCGGTTGACTATCAATTCAGGTACAGTGACAGTTTTTGAATTTTAAAAATTAACATGAATTTGAGTTGTCAAAATGGCCAAATCACCCAGTGAAACTTTCAGATTGAAATAATATTATGTTAATAAGCAGCCAACGAGCAGCACTATGACACAAGCTGAAAGTGTTGACTCGATGGTTTCATCAACTCCTCCTTTTACACTGAGTGAGACTCTGTGATGTGAAGACCTTGTGTGTCTGCTTCCACCTACAGGACAAAAGGGGATCTGAAAGAAATGCCTTGTGCTGTGTCTTAGCCAAAGATCCTCTAGTGCTTCGCCAAGTTAGGAATCTGCACTTTTCACCTATAGAGAGGAGTCTGAGATATGAATTTTGGGAGCAGCGCTGGTCTTGCATGATGAAATTGATAAATTATATAACATTATGCACATAGTTCTGGTGTCATATACTTGTGTATTTCTGGACAAACTCATTTAAATGTTGTTGAATATTTATAAATTGTAAGGTGTTATTTGGTTTATGTATTCTTCACAAATGAATGGATGTAAGCTGAGGTTCAGTATAGGCACTGACACCTTAAAGATAACACATGGGTTGAAAATGATATTCATCACATGCAAATTATATTCTCTTCACCCCTGCTTTAGAATTGCAATATATAATGTGCTATCTCCCATATTTCTTCTTGTATAACCTCTCAAATCAGCACATGTTACTCTTCCCCATACCCTTTGTCAGCTTAGTTGCTTTGTTGGTGTGGTGCTGTGTGTCAATAGTTTACACTATGATACACACACACACACACACACACACACACACAGTAAATTATCACACTTCCAAAGCATCTTATTTTAGATACACCCTTCCATATAGCATTAGCTACAAATAAAAAGCCTCAAAATAGTAAGTGACCTCATATTCTCTTGTGAAAGTGGATGTGTTTATCATAGTGTAAACTATTGACACACAGCACCACACCAACAAAGCAACTAAGCTGACAAAGGGTATGGGGAAGAGTGATAATTTACTGTGTGTGTGTGTGTGTGTGTGTGTGATCAGAACATGCCGAGGCAGACACCTTCTTCTGCTTCACCAACCTGATGTCGGAGAACCGAGACAACTTCATCAAGAGTCTGGACGACTCTCAATGTGGCATCACTTACAAGATGGAGAGTGTCTACTCCATGCTTAAAGAGAAGGACATGGAGCTCTACCTTAAGCTGGTGAGCTGCTAATCTTTGAGAAATTCTGTGTTGTTCGGATATGTACTGTATTAGTGTATATATAGATGTGTCTACATCTATTAGTCTTTTCCCGTACCTAATGTATAACAACTACCAACAGTAACAAACTATGGACCCTTTCAAGAGTTCCATTATCAGCATCATAGTTGGCCCCACAAGACTTCCGTTTTAACATTCCATATGTTATCTTAATGCCAAAGAAGTAGATTGGGGCCCAAATAGAATGTTCAAGCATTGTTTTTGTTTTTATTGTTGAAAGGGTATATACACAGTATGATCTACTTTTTCTAAGTTTGTCATCATTTCATATGTCCCTCTCTCCAACAGCAAGAGCAGAACATTAAGCCTCAGTACTTCACCTTCCGCTGGCTAACATTGCTGCTGTCCCAGGAGTTCCTTCTGCCCGATGTGATCCGCATCTGGGACACCCTCTTCTCCGACCAGGACCGTTTCCACTTCCTCATCCTGGTCTGCTGTGCCATGCTCACGTAAGACATCCTACCACCACGTCCTTTGGATAGTGAAAATCCCTCATACTTACTATTTTTTTTATTACCTTTTAGTTTGTACAGTATCCTGCAGTGCTACAAGTGCCAAGGAATGTGAGCTTTTTGTATCACTACTTCTATGATGGAACGGTTCAAAGTTGTCACTGCTGCAGTCTGTGCATGCACACTGACTTTTGTACAGTTATGTCTGGAGGGGGCGCTGCAACTGACACATTTCACTAACTGCTTGGGCTGCTATGGTCACACATTGTGGAAGAATAGTGAAGCACAGCGCACAGGTACACACACACACACACACACACACACACACACACAAAAACACATTCACTCAGACACACACTTACACATACACACGCTTACACACATGGTATACACACAGACACATGCACACACATACACACTATGATAAAAAAACAAATCTAGTTATACCACGAGGCTGTGTGTAACATGACTGCCATACAATGGCAGAAGTATACAAGTGCAATGCAGCTACAGATGTGCTTGTGGGTGGGACTGAAGAATATGGTCCCATTGTCCATTGGCAGACAGGGATAGTGTTCACAAGTTGGTGACCTTGTAGAGAATGAGGATGAGTGTGGCTTCAGAACATGATGTCTTTGTACAAAATGTGAACGCTTTGTGAAATTTACACGTACACCTAATAAGCAAGATTCAACAGTCACTGAGAAGCCAAGGGGAGAGCATGTAAGACTTCCGCTTTACAAGGAGTTGTGGGAGCAGGAGGTGGATAGAGATGAAGAAACTGCTTTATTTTCTTCACACAATACATGGCATCATCACCATGCCGCAGTCATATTATGTACCGCTGTGCTGTACATCTAGTTCTATAGCTTGCATTCAACAGCAGTTGGGGATAAATGAAAGTCATTCTGTCCTGTCATAAAACTTTAACTTTATATCTATTGCTCAATGGTGTTGCACAACGTGGATATGCTACCTGGCATTGATTTGTAGAATCTGAATTATGTGTCATTTTTAGGTTGATCCGAGATCAGTTGTTGGCAGGAGACTTTACAATAAACATGAGACTACTTCAGGTAAGTTGATTCTGCCTATATAAATGAGGTTAAATGTGAAATTGGATGTTAATGAATAGTTTGTGTTGGCTTGGTTTGTTAGGCTACTATAGATTGTGGCCTGACTAAGGATATTGAGTGATCAAATGTAACATTCCCTTGCAGGATTATCCCATATCTGATGTGCATACCATCCTCACTAAGGCCAAGGAGCTTCAGGATGGATCGTAGCCATGACGGTGACTTTTGACCTCCCAACTCCACTCATCCATCTGCACAGAGAAGGGATGCAGGGGGGGTTGGAAACCATGGAAACTGGTAACCTGGACGACAACAGTGCCCTGTCACACCCTGGGAGGGAGAGGGGAAGATGCCACCATTGCTGTACATTGTGGGGAAAACAAACAATACAAAACACAACAAAGAAACAAAGAACAATCATGACTCTACGTACGCCTTACCCTCACAGTTGCCACTCTCCCAGCCAGATTGTGTGTGGGCTTGAGCTATTTATTGTTGCACTGAACACTTGAGAAATCCAACACACTCAAAAGCAGAGCAAGCTACAGAGAAACATGCAGGAGAAGAATATCATGTTGAACAGGACGAAAACACTCCACCTTGTTCGTCTTTTCCCTTTTACGTATCAGAGGGTTTTACTTTGTTCTTAATCTTTTTTTTTTATGAGAGAGGATGTTTTATGTGTTTTAGCTTGCATATATTACTTTGTGTGTTATTACTTTTTACTGTGGACTTTATACAAAAGAAGGAATACTACATGTTGAAGATGGGGCAACTTTGAGTTGGTCTGAGATGCACCTTGGCACCTTGGTGTGTCTTGAATCAGAGTTTGAGATCAGAAGATACTTACAAGTGCTTTTCCCTTTTGGTATAAGGGACTATAGATTGGGAAGTTGCCAATCCATTATTAACAGGGTTCCCACATGTTCAGGTTCCCTGCTTGGGAGATCATCTGATGTAGTTCACTTCACACACTATGCTAACATCATGCTCATTTTAATCTTATTTTACATGTAGTATATATTTAGCAAAACAAACTACATCCACACAGAATAATTTCCTAACTACTAATTCTTAGCCTTGACCCTTCAACAGTTAGAAGGATTAGTATAAGTGACTACGAGCTCATGCATCCAATGGCGTGAGAAGTGGTGTGTGAATGAAAAGTGAGAGTGAGCTAGTCCTCCACCTCATAGTACCCATATTATGTATAATGCATAATGATACCTGCTTAAGTGCTTTTTTTGTGATTGTCTACTTGACAGCTGACGAATGTCTTATCTGGCCTTCTGATCTGTTCTGTAATATGGAGTAGTTGTTGCCTTGTTAGTGGAAAGGCACTGTGTTATCAATACACTTATTTGCAAACTCAAATAGTTTACAAGTAAACATTAGTAATCCTATTGTCAAAGATAATAAGCATCGGCCAGTCTAAAATCTCAAACTATTTGATAAACAATGTAAAGAAATTCACGGAAATATTTATCCCGTGAATAGAAACACTTACATTTTCTTTGCCAGCTCTTAGTTAACAAGAAATTCATTTGTTAATTTTAACTTAAATTGCTAAATTGAATGCAATAATGCATCACACAGATACACAGTGATCTAACAGTGGTATTCATCTCACTAAGCTTTGTGTAACTTTGAGGTTTCAGCTGTACAATGCTATATGTGTGAAGTCTGACTTCAAAAACCGGATCAAAGGCAGATCAATGTTCTCTAAATTTATCTTGGTCTGTGAGGTCAGCTTTGATGGCTAAGCCATACCAGGCTGTTTTTGTCCTCCTCAGAAGTGATTAATATGATACTGGCTTGGCACCTTTTGGTGTTGGAACGCTAACCAATGGAAGTGTTTTCAGATCTAGAACCACCCACAGCTCCCCTGGCTCTGCCAGTAGAGTTTGTGAGGTTTTTCTGAAAGTCACTCAACTCTCCCTCCCTCTCTTTCTTTCGCCCTCAAGCTACAGTGGTCCACCTCTCCTCTTTCCTTGCTTTGTTAGGCTCTCGTAAATTTTGGGGGCATGTATCTTCAGCTGAAGTGGACTTGTCACCCATTTTCATTTAGCATGCCGGTATTGTCTCTGCTCGCACACTAGACGCTTTCATTGCTCACGAGGCTACAATGTTGCTCTTTCAGGCGGGCCAGCAGCCATCAGAGATGACTTTACTTGGGTGTTTGTGTGTCTTTCTTGCTTTGTTTTTGTCTCTTGAGCAAAATAACCCATTGGCATTTGTCACTACTGGCACAACAAGCCTTGCAGTGAGCAGTTTATTCTTCATGCCAATATCCTCATGATATCTGCATAAAAGTACAAATAGAAGGGTTTTTTTTTGTTTTGTTTTTGTTTTTTTGGTCGGGGCAAGTTCGATAATCCCAGATTCTCATCTGGGCCTTACTGTTACTGTTGTTGGTCCCAAATAGCCTTTCTGTGAGTATGAATATTACTCACTTGACAATGAAGACATATTGAGGCTGGTTGCCTTTTCCCACAAACCTAGAAGTAGTTTGTGCCATGTGTTCTGACTGATCTGTGAAAATGGTTCATTATGGGTTGCATATGCTACATTTTGACACTCAAGTCCTTGAAGGACACCGAGAGCATGGAGGACACAGGAACTTTGGGCTTCGCAGAGTCTCTGCCACGCTCAGCGGTTAAGTTCTCGAATATGCCCTCTTCACTCCCAGTGTTTGTTTTGTTTACATGCTATCAATAGAAGTTTTTTTTTCCGTACTTATTTGTTTGTCTTTTTTTTGTTTGTCAATCAGCTTTTAAATCTTAACTTGTTTTGAAGGGGATTTGTGAACGTTAATGACTTTGACATGGTTGTGCTGTTTGAGACATCACCTCTTCTGTGAAGGCAGGTGTCAGATGGTGTCTCAGTCTCACTCATATACAAAGCTGTCAGTTGTCTCTCAGCCATTTTTTTACACCCTCGTTCAAGTCTTCCTCTTCCTTAAGTTTACATCTCGAAGATGTCTCCTTCTGATCTTCCTTCCGTTAAGACCACGTTAACTGTGTTTCATGGTTTTGGTTTGAACTGACCGCCTGTATTGTGAATGTTAGAGGCTTGTAGGAAAACATGACCTGACCTTTTTTTTTCACTACATTCGTTCACTGTTTTGTCTGTTTTTTTGCTTGGCTTGTGGCCGTGTAGCCTCACCCATTTCCCATTTTCAAGGTTGCATGGGCCTTTTGTTGTGGGGATGGGCCGTGTACATTCACTTTACAATGTGGTCGGCGGTGGGTGGGTGGATGTTTGCCATTCCGTAGCCAGGCAGAGCAGAAGCATAATTCAGTTGATTGCCCTGATGGCCCTACCTTGCCAAGAGTTTTATTAGAAGTCCAAAGCGTCTTTTTATTCACATAGACAGGACGTTGCCTCGTCTATGTCTGCTGAGAGTGGCCATTTTTGCTAGATTGTATTCAGGCGTTATCAGCCATGTGAGTATGGGATTGCTTTTCCTCAAGGTTTTTTTTTGTGACACATTAACGTGAATGCCAAGGTCCCAATGCATCTCTCAACGGTCTTCCTATCCTCGCTCAAATCTCTCTATCTCTCTCAACAAACTGGATCATTATTGTGTTCATTAAAAGATGTTTTCTTTCTGTCCAGTCTCTTCCTCACTTTCTTCCTCTTCCTCGTTTCTCCATCTGTCTCTCCCTCTCCCTCCCTGTTCTCCTAGCAGACATGCGCTAGCGCACTGTTTGTTCCTTCTCCACCTCCTCACACTTGTTGCGTAAAACCACAGGCCTCCCTCAAATCCTGATGGTTAACACATGTTGGAGAGCCATGTGTTTTTGGCTATACTGCTCTGCAGTGCAGGGAAAAGGAACATGTGGCCCTGTGGTTCTAGAGGTGGTGGGCAGGCCTTCGGGTGGGGGTAGCGGGGGGTGGTTTTAAGGGAAAGCAGGCTGAGGGTGAAATTGGCATTTGTTGGTGCCTGGCCCGGGTCATGGAGGAGGCAAGAGTGGTCAGAGTGGCTGTGAGGATTTTGTTTGTTGAGTGGTGTTGGTGAGGGGACAGATATGGGCACAATAACATGATTTAATCTGCAGCGAAGGCTGACGTTTCTGATCCAGAGTCAGTGAGTCAGTGCCTGCTGTTGGTTAGTTTGATGGACCACGAGGGATTTGTGACCGAGATTGTCCTCCTGAGTGTTGTCTTTGGTAGCATCAGCGAGGAAAGGTGAATCCCCAAATCTTGGATCAACATCTTTGTAATTTGGCACAGACAGTTGGCTCTCGTGAAGAGGCACAGTGCGTATTCAATCTCTCCGTCAGGTCTTGTCATGTTGAAGGATGGGCCAAATCCATACGGTTTTCTTACTGAGAAATCTGAGCCTGCCCATCAAATGTGGTGATTTTGTATACGCAGTTTTAGTTTTGCACGTCTTGCCTTGAGGTGTAAATAATAGCTTTTAACTAACCAGTTAACACGGCCAGCCTGTTTAGGCCTCAGTTTTGACTCAGAGATGGAAGTGGAAGTTCAGACAGAAAGAAATGGAGAGGGATGAAGAAGGGATGAGGGAAAGGAATAGAGTGAGAGAGGAGGGAGGGAGAGTGAATGAGATCACATTTAAAATTGACATTAGAGCTGTTGGAGTGGGGTGGTGGTTGGTGGTGGTTCCCAGCAATGCCGTGTTAAAGGGACAGCGTCCGCCTCTGAGGACCAGGGCGAGCTAACCGAGCATCATCTGAGGACAGACCGTGAGACTTTCCTCCTGCTCGGAGGGAGGATGGGGGTGGACGGAAGCCAAGGGGCAGTGGGTTTGGAGACGGCACTACAGCTCAAGGAAGGGAATTAGTTTTTTTTTAAACTGAAATGGAGGAAAAGACACTTTCTTTCCCTTGCTAGGTGGCAACATGATTGGTGTTCACTTCAAAAAAGATGAAATAATCTGTACTATTGTTTGCCTATCTCTGTCATCTTCCACTTAGTTTTAGGGATTGTGTAATGCTGATTTTTACTGTCTTTTTATGATGTGATCACTACTATAAATTCATTTTTTTAAACTGCTATGTATTTAAGCCTTCTGCCTGAGGCTCTGTTGGATAGTGGAAGGTGTCTAATGTAGCTCTTGCAGCATCTAAGCAGTGTATGTGGGTTTCTTTTTAATGTGTATCCTGACTTGTAGTTTTGTTCCAAAAAATGTTTAACTCATTTTGGACCGGTTGTGTTTGGGTGGCTCTCTATGCGTGGATGTTTGAGTGTTTGAAAGTGTGTGTGTGTGAGCTATGTGTATGTCCGTATGTAAATCTATCAAGTTTCTTATTTTGCATGTGTATACATTTTTGTATAAATATTCATAGGTCTTAGCATTGGAGTTATATACATGTTTTTACAGTGTTTGCAAATGCACAATAAATACTTCAATGATGATTACAATCACGTATAATTATTTAAAGTTAGTGTTCTCAGAAATCGTAGCCTTACTCAAATTGGCAAGGGAAACTATAACAAAATACCTCATTTTCATTCCATGTGTGCTCTCTCTAGCCCTGTGTGTGTGTGGGGGTGGGAGAGGGGGCTTAGGGAGAGTGAGCGAAATAGAGAGTGACCGTGCCTGTTTCAGGTCTCAGCATATTTTTATCCCATCCATCTTTACCTTCAGCCCCTCTCTCCCACTGCTGCAGTACAGTAGGCACAGTCACTGGGTCAAATCCCTGGGATGTCTGAGTCCTCCCTGTTTCCATGGCAACCCATCTTCCATTTGCAACAGTGACCTTTTACTTCTTATGATAATCTTGATGACGAGGAGAATAAAGTGTGCATTTTCTAGTTACATATTTATTATTATACTAGGACCTTTTTATGATTCAGTGATTTTCTAAAGGAGCCTAACAGCTTCATCTCCTTCAATGTGATGGCTTCAGGATACCCATGTCATTCTGTTTTTTTCTCGCGTCTGCGGCAACAGGAACTCCTCACGTGCAGCACAGCTGCAGTCTCTCCCTCTCTCCCTTGGGCACAGTGCGGTAACTCCCGCGAGCCGCCCAGGTATCGCGCGCGTGAAACATACAACATCAGTAGGCTACCACCAGGCCTATAAACCCACATTCCCGTCCTCTTGCACTAGACTGTGTATGCCAAGGACATACAAATGCTTTGAATTTTGCAGCATTTAAAACGCTGTCTCGTGCGTATTGATTACATCTGATCTTGCCAAGCAGGCCAAAAGGTGACCTAGGTGTCAAAAAAAAAAAAAAAAAAACAGGTTATAGGCTACTATAGGCTATCTCAGGGCGTGGTAGCCTAGGCTACTGTAAGCTTGAGGTTAAGTCACCAGCGACCCTACAGTAGCGGGATTGGGAAAAGCAGCATCAAATAAAAACCACATCACCATAGCAAATACTCTCTGTTTTAGGTTGTGCTTAGCGATTGATTAATGGGTCCAGTATTTATTTTTAATTCTTCACTCGTGGAGAGTCTGCAGGCTCAGCCCAGTAAAGCTTCTATTTATGTCTGTAACGTAGCAATTTCAAATTGAGGTCAAATCTGCTCTCTGTGGCTGCGCATGCATAATTCGGGCGCAGCGCATCGTGCGGTCTCCCTATACTGCCGAAGCCTAGGCTACACTCCCCATCTCCTTGAGAACCACTTGGCGGAGAACGGTGGATTGTTGTCCTGGCCGGGATCGAGCCGGGGAGCAACGCGAAACGCCAGAGACGTATCCGAAAAGGTTCCTTTAACATGCTGCTGCCTTTTTGATGTCATCCCACATCCACCGAAGGAGGTGTCCACGATTTATGCCGCAAGCTCTAATGCTCCAGTTTTATAGCCTACTAGCCTACAAGACAACGAGTGATGTGGATTCGTCCGGTGGATCTTGTTGAATTGCCGTGCGCTATGCATTTTCACATTCTAAACTGAACCTCAGCGTACGCTACAACGGCGATTTAAAGGGATCTTTGTTTTGCTCATCTTTGGTAGGCTATTTCCCTTCACGGAGCGGTCGAACCTCAGGGGTTTGAGGAGAGAGATTTGGAAGGGATCACTAAAGGACAGGCTGTTCACAGATGAATACATATTAAAAACAAGACATCGTAGGCCGTCCATTTTGTCACGGGAGGATGTTGAGGGATGGACTGCTGAGATAAATACGAGATTTAAGCTTTTGGAAATGGAACCATTCGGAATTATTCAAGGATATTAATCACATCTTGGCAGACAGATGGAAGGACGATGACAATTTCATCATTCAAGTCACATCTCACTTAATGTTTGTCACCGATCTGCAATCTGGAAAATTGGAACTGGAAAAAGATGACCCAGAAATTATGATTCTATGTCTATCGTAGCAGTATACAGTATAGAGAATCCTGTAGGATAATGGAATACCAAGCAAGAACAATGACCTGATTTTATCTAACCAAGTGCAGAGCAGTTGGTTTTTTTATGAAACGCACCTTTATGTTATTTCACTGATTCCCTCTGTGTTGAGCATAATTGCTGAAATGGCATAAGATTAATGCTCTTGTTTGTTTGAGCGTGATTTACAGCATCAGGACCTCATTCTGATTTTTAAAACAGTGGAATAGGCTATTTGTTTCGTGCGGCATCCAGCAACACACCGAAAATACCGGATTTCTGTCATCTGTAGCCTAACACAGAGACATCACTGACTGGCCTACAGAGGAACATAACCATCCGATGAATAAGGCCTCCCCACAGACCGTGTGATGTAGTGTTCGGGTTGAATTAATCAGGAGCATCTCTGGACCAAAAAAAAAAGAAGAAAGAAATTGTAGCCTATTTGAGGACTCGTGAAACTGGACCCTGGCAGAGGATATAACAGTCCTATTCGGAAAAGAAACCAGCTTTATTGTGTACGAGTTTGTTTATGCTCCGTCCTTTTAATCACGACGGTTACAGTAAATTGTCTGTCAAATGTTGGGGCACCAACCACCTGGCTGTTGCTGGTCTATCACCGGCGGAAAGGAAGACCATGCCTATTGCTTTTGACATCATATGAAACTGTGGGTGGTGTTTTACTAGTCTACATCCACAAGGGCACTTCATTTGTTTGTTAAACCCATAATCACATTCCACGTTTGTACGAAGTTGCATTTGACAGCTCAGGGATTGATGACAAGCCGAAGACAATATCGTTCCTCCGATGAATTCTTTTGTACAAAGTCTGGTTCAGATACGCGACAGTTAACAGGAATTCGACACGTTCCAAGTCCACAGTCTGTGGGGTTTCTGCTGTTTCGCTCAAAATGTGGCGAGAGGGATCATAAAAGAGCTTCAGATTGCATCAAGATTTGTCAGGAAAAAGACGAGGAAGAGGCTATGAATCCTAGATGATGATGATGATGCTCGATACTCAGGTACGTGGTAATATTTGCCTGGTAATGTGTCTGCTGTTGTAACTCCAGAAGTTATTTATTAGAATTCCTTTAGCCACTTTCGTCGCATGCGCAGTGTTTTTACGCGAGAGTTTCCAAATCCAAATCCAAATTTGCAAATAGTAGTGTGTTGTTTTTTCCCTCACGATTAGAACAAAACAACAATCAAACGAGTTTGGACAAACAACGTCGTGCTTGGGCGCAGTTGCTAGAACTGATTAAAATAAATTACCATAACAATTCCCTATTCAAACAATCGCTCTAGGCTGAGAATCATCATTGTATGGTCTTTACAAAAGCGATTACAGGGCTGGCACGAGGCCATGGCTTTTGTGGAGCTGTTATGGCACGCGGAACCTGGGCAGCGCACGGAGGGGAATCGGACGCATCACGGGACTTGTCCGTTCCAATATGATGCGCTCACGGAGATTGTGAATTCGTTCTAACAATAGGTGGAAAACTGAACATGGACAAAAGTTAGGAGCACTTAAATGACCACAGTGTAAAAAGTACACATATCGGTATTTTCTACCTCCCAATATAAATAGCTTTATGACCGTGGGCCTCATCTTCATTCACCAATTTAGGACTAAAAATAGTTCAGACACAAAGGTCTCTTCATTAAACTTCATTGGGTTCATCCATCCTCAAAATTAAACGTCGTGCTTACTGAATGTGATACTAGATCGGATACTTGAATTTGTTTTCCTCTTTTTGAGTTGAGCAGTGCTACAGCCGTACATCTGGTCTTCAAGGCTGTTCTAGGAGGCGCTTAGAGGATGACATGTAGGCAGGGTCGGTCATTGCCACGGGAAGGGTGAGGATAGTCACCCATCACTGACAGGATGACAGGATGGTGATTCCACTCAAGTCGCACCACCCACTGCCTCATTTACAGGAAGACCTGTCTTGTCACTTATAGAGAGATCTACCTTCCCCTGAAGAGCATCCTGCCAGATAGCAGTTTTCTGTTGTTGTTCATCCTGTATTGCTGTTAATGATTTGGCAGTGTCATCAATGCTTTCAGTGATATCATTCAGTTGTATGAATGTTTTTTTCTGGCATAATGGTCTCAGTAGTCTTCGTTATTAATGAAGGCAGACTTAGCTGATGAGAGGAGGCTTTGGGAGGTATTTGGCCTGTGTAATATATTTGTGTGTGGTTCTGTTCTTTATGCGGGTAAAGGTGCATGCATGCATGCATGGGCAAGCGTGTGTGTGTGTGTGTGTGTGTTGTCCCTGCAGTTCCAGAGCTTGTCACCTTGTGCTTCTAGATTCATAGGTCCACCTCTTTCCACCATGCATGCATTAGGCTGGGGTTGGACAGACGCTGACGTGTGTGTGTGTGTGTGTGTGTGTGTGTGTTGAGAAGAGTGTAAGCTATTTTAGGCATCTGTGTTAGCATTCTTAGTGAACCCAGTGAACCCAGTTTGCAGTGGCTTGATAATAGATTTCCTCATCTTTCTTGTATTCCACTTCCTGGATAACATCAGGCCCCCTGTGTGGCACAGAAACAGCCCTATCAGACCAGGGCAAGACCTTCTTCATGTTATGTGGGGTGGGGTACATTAAGGATGTGTGTGTGCTTAAGAAATCAGATGTTCACTGTGTCTCAGACAAAGATGCTCGACTAGTGATGTTTCTGTGTCTGAATCACTCTGAAAGGGCTATTTAAGCAGAAGATGGATGTGAGTGAATGTCAACCCTGAAAAGCATTCTTCTCCTTCTGTAAACCATGGACACATTGGTTGGGTTGCAATGGATGGAAAAAAAAAATCAAACATACACTTCTGGAGCTTATATCCTATGAATAATCTGTTAAAAAATCAAAGTGTGAATGTAGCTGTACTAATGTGCATCCTCTCTAAGAATTCCTCTGTATGTATTCTGTTAGCTGTACTAATGTGCATTCTCTCTAAGAATTCCTCTGTATGTATTCTGTTTTATGTCTGTAACAGTAGCAGCAAATTCTCCAGACTTAACCTCGCTGGTCACCACCAACACGGTCTCCTCCACCTTGCATTGTTTATTTCCCATCTGGTTCTAATTCCATTTCCTTTTTCTCTAAAAATCCCTGCACATGCCAGTGCCTTGGACCCACTGAACTCACTTACTCCTTGTTTTCCCCAGACAAGGACGTCTTAATAACTTATTTATACACCTCGATGCATTATACATCGCTGATATTACCTCTAAGATCTTCAGATGCTTTTCTGCATGGTAACTCACTGCAATTTGGCCCAGGGAGTGATGGGAGTTGCCCTGCAGCTGTATGGCATTATTCAGCCTTTGGTCTAGCTATTAAGTAGGCTTCTTATTTTGCCACGGTAGCCTACTGTGCTGTGTGTATGGGTATTTCAATTTGTGTGTGTTTGTGTCTGTGTGTGTGTCTGTGTGTTTGTGCTCACATGTTCATGTGCCCACGTGTGTGTGCGTGTGTGTGTGTGCCAGTGTGTTTATGTTCTCATATCTTAGTTGGTGTATTACACAGTAATAGCTTGACTGTGGCTGGACCATAAACCTTTACAGACCTTTAAAGTCTGGCCTTAGGGTCTGGCCTCGGTCTGTGTGCCGCTGGCCTGCCCGGGAAAGCTCTGGCTTCAGCTCTGGCTCCAGCAGCCTCCCCTCATCATCACCACCAGCCCCCCATACCTCCCCCCCTCTCCCTGGGAGCAGGAGGTTAAGACGCGGACGTGTAAAGTCACTCTGGGCACCGTCCAGCCCTGATGAATTATAGATAAGGGGGAGATGCGCGGTGTGGTGTGGTGTGGTGTGCGCTGGCTGGCTGGCGCTGGAAAGCATCCGGCTGCGATCGATAGACATTGGCCCACACTTCCATGCAGAGTTACTCCTCACCTGACAAATCTAGGCTCCTAGGCATGGGTGTGTGTGCGATCCATCCAAAGGCTGTGTTGGCAACCTGCATGCTCTGCTTAGTGAAGGTGATTTCTTCCAGCAGGCGTTTGCAAGCGGGCTTAAGTGGTGCCCTTTTTGTTCCTCACTCTTCTCACTCGGGGCTCTTGGCTCAGGGTTTGTCTGCTGGAGAGCAGCCCAGTTGTTGTCGTGTGCTTTTGTCTTCTAATCAGTTTGGCCATTTGTTTTGCCCCGGAATGCCGACCTGTCTTTGGAGACGCTTCCCCTCTATCTTCTATAGAGGATTAACCCACCCCATGTATACCGTATATGGCAAAACCACATCAGAGCACATTTGAGGATGTAACAGGAGACAGGAAATGGCTGTGACCTGACTGTCACTGGACTGTCTGCTCAGCCCAAGTGCATCTTGGGAAGTTTGCCCAGGGGAGTGAGGTTACTCAGCTGCTGAAGGCATTTTGTGAAGGAGATTTAAATAGGTTTTCTGGTGTGCGTGTGCGTGGGAGTTGATGCACTGGCATGTGTCTGTGTGTCTGGGAGGTTGTGCTCTGGGAGTATGGGATGCACTACATCCATGGGGTCAAACAGGGCAAGACAGCTCCATGTGTCTATTTATCTTCTCTGATCTGGACCTTCACTGACCTGCTCTCAGTTTTGTGTCTGTTGTGAGAGGGTACAGGGCTTGTTAACCGGAGCTCTCACTCTCCCTCTCGCTCCCCCCCCCCACATCCCGATCCCCTAATTTGGCCCCTCACCCTCCGGTTGCTATGTACACGGGCCAGACAGCCAGTCCGCTGGAGCTAAGCCCCTGCCTGGCACCAGGCCCAGCCGACCGGGCCAGTGTGGGAAAGAGGGGGGACTGCTCTCTGACCCACTCTAGCACCCCCCCAGCCTCCGGCGGGCCGGTCTGTGCTGGAGTGCACACCTGCTGGGCCTGGCCGCTCCAAACTGGAGCCTCGCCTCAGGGTAGCTAGCGTCCAACCTGGTGGCCAGACAGTCTCGGCACAATCCGCTGGAGTATACACACACACATGTGCTTGCACACACAAACACCCCACACACACACACACACACACACACAGAGACAGACAGACAGACAGAGACCGTCTTAGATACTGTTTCACTGCCAAGGTTTCAGATTTTTTTTGATGTAATAATCCTCTCATTGGCCAGCTATGCCTTCCAAGCGTGCTGTGTCTGCCGTTCTGTATCGATTACTGCCAACAAACGTCCCTTTAACTTCAATGTTACCGTCTGTCCCTCACGCCAGTAGCTTTCGTTTGGGCCCCAGACCAGCTTGTGCATCAGCAGAGCAGGTCCACACATGAAAAATAATATGCTTCGGATTACAGTGCTGGAACAATGGATTAGCTCCTGACACCTGGTCATGCCCCTGAATGTCCAGTAGATGTCTCTGTCACCCACGGTAATGAGCCGTAGACGGCTCAGATGAAGTGGCAGCTGGTTACTTCTCTCTCTCTCTCTCTCTCTCTCTCACTCTCACTCACCCACACACACACACTTTTAGTCAAAGGCTTTCTCTCCCCACTGCTGTCGGGGGTCCAGCCATTGTGCAATGAGGTGGCTGTGCTTTACGTTACGCCCCCACAGCTGTAACAGCTGAGTTGTCCTGGTGTTTTTGTTAGTGCTTAAGTCCTGATGAAGTGGACTGGGTATGTTTTGTCCCCAGTACGGGATGTGTCGTACAGTTCAGAGTCAAGGGGCTCGCCAGTTTCGGTGTTTATATCTGGCATTTCTTTCAGGCACTGTTTGTCTTGGTAATGTCATGATTTCACAATAATATCCTTCTTGATTTCTATATAGACTCCTCTGCGTTCAACTAAAAACCCATTACAACGTTAGAACAAGTACAGTGTTAGAAGTCATTATGATGAGCACAATGCAAATTGTTCCTTTTTATAGTTCCTTAGTCAGTATGGGCAAAGACAGAGTCCTGACCAAGAGCCAGGATTTAAGATGACCTCATCTCCCATCTTATTTGTCCGATGAGTGCACCGCAAGTGGATAAAAGCATCCGCGTCACTCACCCAGTCCATACCGGTAATTACAGAGGAGCACAAGCTCCAACTCCACTGTTTTCCAGTAATAGAACGTGAGGGGAATGACTCTTCACAATGGCCGCGGCAGCTACTGGCCCCTGCTGTTAATAATGCCCTTTGAGTAGCGTGACTCAAGGGGCCTGACGCAGAACCCGCCCCTGCAGTCTGTCCACCAGACCCAAAATGTCACTCAAGCAATCAATGGCTGCCTACCCCTACTCTTCTTGCTGTCCAGCGACCAGCAAAAGGCCACCTCCTGGGACAAGGACAGAGGGACAAAAGGTTTATTGAGCGGGCTGCTCCTGTGCTTATTGCCGCACTCAAAGATCCCCCTCTCTGCCTCAGCCCGTATCTTGGACGTCAGAGAGGGCGTGGATGCCCTGTGGTCTGTGGTGGGTCACAGAGGAAACATTATGCATTCATGTGGGGTACAAACCTTTTCTTGTGGATACTGTATTGTAATTAGTCTTGGCCATGTGAGTTTTGCGTAGCCATATTGTAATTCTAGCTTTGTCTGTGTGTGTGTGTGTGTGTGTGTGTGCTTGTGTTTTATGAAAGAATGAAATGATTCAGGGACACAGGGTAGTACATTCACAACCTTGTGACCATTTCTTGGGAAGCCATTCTTCTGGCTGTCATCAGGTTTTGGAGCTGACGAAAGCTGTCTGAATGACTGAATCACACATTCAGCACACATTCAAAGAAACCACACTCATGTGTGTTTTTGGTCACATAGGCACTTTTCTTCAGACTCATGTTTCAAGAAATGCCCTCTTGTGTAACACCGCCCTTGATTTCATCAGGGATGTTAAGCATATGCAGTTATAATAAACCTTTCACACACACACACACACACACACAGACAGACACTGTCACACAGAGACACACACACACACGCACGCACACACATGCACACACACATGTACACACCCACTTCTAATCCGACTGGAGGCTCATTAGCTCATGGGGATTGATTGTTTTCTGCAGACATTCATTACGTCCCCTCAGCAGAGCAGACACACATTAGATCTGTCAGCCATGACGCCTCCGCACCTCCTTCCTGCTCTGTTCATTTCCCCTCATCACTGCACCTGCCTCTCACCAGCACACTCACTCATGCGCACGCAATATGGCCCTATATCTGACATGATACCCATACCAGTGGTAGACCATAGTATACCATACCATGCATTTTTAGTCTACCTACCAAGTAGCCACTGCACTGTGTATTTGAGGAATCTCTTCTTCAAATAATTAATGTTTTCATTGTTAGGCCCAGCTGATGAGTTTGTGTAGGTGTGCTAGCCACAGGAGAAAGCTAATCCATGCAGTGATGTAGGCAGCAGGCTGTGGATCATCTGGACCATATTGTACTATAACTATAACTTTATGGTATTATGCCATACCATAAAGTTGCATCAACCGTATTATAGAACACAACGTAGCACTGCTTGGTAATGTTAGCTTCTTAGCATTCACTGAAGCAGGGTTGTGCTATAGCAGGGCCATTACTCCAAAGCCGTATGTGTGAGACAGATGTCGCCTGTCTCCAGCAGTGTGCTCCCCCATCTCTCCCCCCTGCCTGTGGGCTTAATTGAGTAGACTGGGTTAGGTTTCTCTGCTGGGGAGAGCAGCTCATTTGCCCTGGTATTCCCCGGGTGGCAATTGAGAGGGAGTGAGGCACCTGGCTCAGGCAATGCCCTTGAGATCTCCCTGGCATCATTTTGATTCTGTCGTCGGGTTAAAATGGTGCATGTAGCCATACAATCAGGGCGACAGATCTGGCAGACCTGGTAACTCGGCAACAGGATAGACAAAGGAACGTGATTTGTTTTGGTTCTGTTGCTATGGAAGCAAAGGAAAATGGACATGGATCAGACTTCAGACCTGTGCTTGAGACCCCCTATGCAGTGGGCATCAGTCCCAGTGTGTGTGTGTGTGTGTGTGTGTGTGTGTGTGTGTGTGTGTGTGTGTGTGTGTGTGTGTGTGTGGGAGAGTGTGCGTGCAGACAGTGCCTGTGTTTTTGGGGCCAAATTATGTATGGGGTGTATTTGTTTGTTTAAGAGAGATTGTATATTGATTACATTGAATACATTTTGAATAAAGCTGAATAAAGTTTTTTTAAACCACACGAGGACCATTGTCCAGATTTTTGTGCCCCCTACCTACACACGGTACAGGCCGAAGGGAAATAATACAGGAATGTTCTCCCACAATTCTGCTAAACGAGGGAGTCTGCTTCCTTCAATGCTGAGTGATATGGTGCAATCGCGCGTTTGACAGGGTGTGTCTGTGCATTTAGCCCATACACTGTGTACTCGTCTGTCACGGCCTGGACAGGAGGGAGCACGGGTATTCGTGCTGACCACTGAAGTGTTGAGAGCTTGACAGAGCGCAGTGGACAGCAGAGGCTGGGCAGGTGTGATGCTATTTGTGAGGAGGAGGATGTGGAGGTGTGCATTTAATGTAATAACAGCGGATGTTCAATGGCTGCTGCACTTTATGTTCTTGGCACCAGTGTGTCTGTGGTGTTCTCTTTCGTTTGAGGGTTCAGTGCATCTGTCGTTGGGTGTAGTACAATGTACAGATGTGATGCAGTTTCGGAAATCCTCTGTCCCTCTCTCCTGGTCAGCTGATCACAATTGCATTTCAGTTCAAGTCAGGACTTTGAGATAACCGTCACTGGTACATAGGTTATTGCACATTGCCATCCATGCGGCTGACATATCAGGCCTAAAGGCTACACACATTAGTATTTTATTAAAGGTGAGATGACTATGAAACTATACAAACAATGTATTAGGCCTACCAAAAAAATATACTTTCCATAAGTACACTATATTACAACTCTAAGTATTAGCAATTTAATACACTTAAACTAAATAAACTTCTTTACCATTTAAAATACACTAACAACAATGTACACTTTTTAAAAGTACATTACAAAACACTTTGAATATTGCACAATAAGTATATTTAATTTTAGTACACTGAAGTTGAACTTAATAACATCTACTTTGAAGTATACTTTCTAAAAGTACACATTAAACATACTTTACATAAAGTCCAAAAAGTGTAAACATACTTGCTTTATACTTCATATACTTTAATCATATTTCTAACACACTAAATTATACTACTTTTTTTACCTGGGTACAATTTGGCTTATTTTGCTAAGAGACTGGTGATAAATAATCATGAAAAATGCATTATTCAAATCCTAATCAAATTATCAAAGGAACAACCATGAGCACTCACTAGCAACACGCCAGTGATCAATTTTCACCAGCAGTCCCATAATCAGATTGTCCAGTCAGTTCTCCTATAGGTCTCTTCCATTCAGGCCACTGTTGAAGCACCAGCACTGGCGCTAGGTCAGTGTGTCTGCCAGGGGAGGGTGACTCTTGAGATCGGCCTGGTGCCCCAGACTGACCCCTTATCAGTGGGCTATCAGCGTTCTGGGCCTTGATTGCAACGCTGTGGCCGGTCTGGGTCAGGCGGCTCTGGGGGGTGGGGGGTGGAGGGGGTCAGTGCAGCTCAGCAGATCGGTTGTCAGATTCAGAGTCAGACGGCGGAGAGTTTTTTTGGCAGCAGTCCAGTTTTCTGTGTATGTTCGTTCGGGTGGCCTGTGGGTCTTTCTGAAGTTCATTAACTCAGTCTTGTGCAATACCTGCACTGCTTGTCGCTTTGTGTGTGTGTGTGTATGTGTGTGTGTGTGTGTGTAGAGGTTGTCAGGGGAGGGAGCATAATTTGTCTGCCTTAAAAAAGTTGGAGACTGAAAGACTGAAAGATGGTGTGTAATGATGGTCCTGTTCCTAATTTTAGAATAAGTTATATGATAATGTTTGATAAGGAGGACGTCCTTTCAGGATATCCCCTGTGATCTTGAAGTATTATGGCATTCAGGTCTGTAAACAAACATTCAGGGGCCGCTATTAATTTTTCTTATTCAACAAAGTGAAAGGGCACTTCCTGTTTTGAGGGCCAGCAGGAACAGGAAAGGGTCCATCCATTGCTGTGGCAACCACACCTGGTCAGTCAGGGCTGACGTATAAACATTGGGAGGCGTGTGTCAGCTCTCATTTGCGTCACTACAAGGACCCTCTTCCTGTCGGGTGACCCACGACCTCAGTGACCAGTGCTTGCTCTCTCTTGGACACTCTCTCCTGTCTGAGAGCAGTTTCTATGAGGAAGTTGCCTGGAAACTGTGCCAGAGAGCCATCTGTGTGTGTGTGTGTGTGTGTGTGTGTGTGTGTGCGTGTGTGTGTGTGTGTGTGTGCGTGTGTGTGTGTGTGTGTGTGTGTGTGTGTGTGCGTGTGTGTGTGTGTGTGTGTGTGTGTGTGTGCGTGTGTGTGTGTGTGTGTGTGTGTGTGTGTGTGTGTGTGTGTGTGTGTGTGTGTGTGTGTGTGTGTGTGTGTGTGTGTGTGTGCACGCACTCTTGCGTGTGTGCTCCAAATGTAACCACTCGTCTGTTCCCTTTGAAGTTTTTTAAGGAGAGAGCATTAAGAAAGTAGCAGCCATCTGCTTGTGGTTTCACTTGATAACAAGACAACTGTGGGGCGAAAGCTGAAACAACACTGAGTTCAGTTTGAGACTTTGACTCCACACACTACGCATTTTTTTTTTCTCTCCGACAGAAAAGAAGCTTTTGTTGTTTTTATACTGACATGTAATGTTACACCAGGCTGTACGGCAAACTCAAGGACTGGTCGTCCATTTTGCAATCCCAGCTGGAAAAGCTGCAAACTACAAGTTGTCCCTCTTAAATGGGTTTGACCCTGTATTATGTATCACACATGTTTGTGTTTTGTGGTTTTGTGTTTGTGTGTTTATGTGTGTGAGAGACAGAGTGTAAGAGAGAAAGGGAAGTATACATATTAGGATACAGATAGAAGGGACAGAAATGGGAGAGAGAGGGAGAGAGAGGGAGGGAGAGGGAGGGAGAGAGGGAGGGAGAGGAGGGAGAGAGAGGGAGAGAGAGAGAGGGAGAGAGAGAGGGAGGGAGAGAGAGAGAGAGAGAGGGAGAGAGAGAGAGGGAGGGAGAGAGAGTGTACTGCAGGATATGACCAAAATGTATAGAAGAATTGAAAGACCTCACTGTAGCTCTTTGCATTACCTTGCAATGCAGATTGTATAAGATGCATATGTATGTTACACACATTCACACAAACATTATGATGTATACTGTATGCTACAGTTCACAAGCCATTGCAAATAATCCCTATTTCTCCATTTATAATCTGTAGGTGTTATGTGACGGATGTTACTTTCTCCTATCGAAATCTGAATCTAATTAGCCCAATGGGTAATCATTTGCCTGTACCTGATGCCCTCATTAATTAATTGATGATGTGTTGCCTCATGGACTATCCATGTTAATTCCCCTGCACAGACCCTAAGCTATCAAAGAAGACTAAAGATTCTCCCCTAAAGCTTTACACATGTAAGTGCAGTGAACATTTGAGAAAGATCGGGGGGGGGTGGGGTTGTGAAGGAGTGAGAGGCCCTCTGAACTAGTGTTCTGTAGACGTGAAGGAGGGGCCTTTGGATGGATCACTGCCACAGATGCTGGCCTTGGCAGCCATTCAACACTGTCATGAATGCTACACTGAAGCTGTGCTGGAGGGAGGAAGAGAGAGGGAAGTTCACTGCTGTTGTGAAGACTTTATGCAGAGTATGATGTGAGATCAAAGTCATCTTGACTTTGACAACCACTTGAATGCCAACGCTCATGCAAAATGTGCAGAATAGCCAGGTAGATAATAATGTGTGTGTGTGTGTGTGTGTGTGTGTGTGTGTGTGTCTTTTTACGTGGATAAAGGGAATGAAAGAGGACGGTAGTGTCTAGGGGACAACAAGCTGAATGACTTGACCTTTGACCCGCTCATCTCAGTGGAGTGCTGTCTTATGTGGCTTGCAGGCAGCTCTGTAGTCTCCATGGTGACGACAGCTCGGTGCTGTTCTCCGAGGGTGTTTTCATGCATCCTAATGCACTCTCACTCTGCTCTGTCTCATTCTGTCTATCTCTCCACCCCTCTCAGTATCTCTCTCTCGCTCCCTCCTCCACTTTCTGTGCATCATGCATCCCTCCTTTCATGCTTGTTTATGCTAACGGTCCCATTTGCCAATCATCGACGTGTTTATCTCATGGATGTTCCTGACATCAGCTGTGTTAACACCTCTCTAGTCTTTCACCTTATTTCCTTCTTTGTTCTCTCCTTTCTCTTTTTCTTTCCCCCCTCATTCTCATCCACTGCATGGAGTTCTGTTTTTTCTTTCCTCTGTATGAGAGGATCAGTCTCAGTTGTTTTCCTCTTTCACTGCAAAAGGTCTCTTCTTCTGTATTCCCACACAATTGCTACATCACTAGACTCTCACATTAGTTAGTGGCTATTTTGGATATGTGTGTGTGTGTGTGTGTGTTGTGTGTTATGTGTGTGTGGATATGTGTGTGTGTGTGTGTGTGTGTGTGTGTGTGTGTGTGTGTGTGTGTGTGTGTGTGTGTGTGTGTGTGTGCGTGTGTGTGTGTGTGTGTGTGTGTGTGTGTGTGTGTGTGTGTGCGCGTGTGTGTGTGTGTGTGTGTGTGTGTGTGTGTGTGTGTGTGTGTGTGTGTGTGTGTGTGTGTGTGTGTGTGTGTGTGTGTGCGTGTGTGTGTGTGTGTGTGTGTGTGTGTGTGTGTGTGTGTGTGTGTGTGCGTGTGTGTGTGTGTGTGTGTGTGTGTGTGTGTGTGTGTGTGTGTGTGTGTGTGTGTGTGTGTGTGTGTGTGTGTGTGTGTGTGTGTGTATGTGTGTGTGTGTGTGTGTGTGTGTGTGTGTATGTGTGTGTGTGTGTGTGTGTGCGCATCTGTGCACATGTGTGTGTGTGTGTGTGTGTGTGTGTGTGTGTGTGTGTGTGTGTGTGTGTTCATCTTTAGACAGATCACCAGACAACCCACTGACAGCTGTTGTCAGTCAGTGGGTTTGACATTAAGATTCTGTCAGAGGAGGATGAATTTGCGGGCGGCGATATCCTCATCTCCATCTCTATCTCCATCTCTTGTCTCCATCTCCACACCCTCCCCTCAGGCGTTCGCCTCCTCTTCCTTCTCCTCCTCCTCCTAGTGGTTCATCAGATCGACCGCTAATCATTCGCCTCCACCACCACACAAGCGTGCTTGCTAAAGAGCTGGGGCTTTCAGCCCAACTGACTTCCTGTCGGCATTGTTATCGGGGGGTCGCTTGGTGACTCAGTCAATT